>NC_082401.1:1519626-1819626 GCF_031168955.1 Gadus macrocephalus
ACCATCGCCCTCATCCACCAGCTCATGAGCAAGTTCTTCGGCAGCGAGTACAACACCTTCTCTGCCCTGAAGATCATAGAATGGACCAAGAAGGTACAGACCGAGTTAAGTCCGGCCACACTGTTCGCAGAGAAGATGACTGAAGGGCTGCATACTTTGAACGTGGCGAAATAATGATTACAAAGGGCTGAACGGTAGCATCCTGTAAACAGTGGCCTACTCGGTAAAATCCTAATTCATAAAATAACAGCAGATACAACAGAAACACTTCTACGTTTGAGTTGAAGTCCTCATGCAATCTCGCAGGCACAACAATTTCATCTTAACACTTTAGTAAGTGTACAAATAACTAAAGTTCACACTTAAAAAATAGTACTTTGTAGTGCATTGTGCCGTGTTCTTGAAGAAAGTAGTCCAAACCGGATCGCTTTTAACTCACTTTATTTAAGTATTTCGGTATGGTAACTATGAAGCAAAAGGAGGGGAATTGTATTTGACAGCGCGTGGAGCGACCCACGGCTGACCTGTCTTCTAGCCACGGGGCTACCAACGGGGCTGCCATGGGTTTCTGACCTCCTTCTGACTCCCGCTCCGCGTTTGTATCAAGTAGGCGCGGCCTATGTGACGTGTTGGCTCCGGCTTCCGCGTCTGTCTTAAAGACGCTGCCTTCTGTGGCTGGAGTAGTTAGCACAGCTTGTATGTTGGTCCTGCTCCCCTTATGGCTATGTATAGTAATTGCAGCTTATGGGCCCTATTTGAACGGTCTGAAACGCAAGTGAGAAGCGCCATCGCAAGTTGCTTTGTGGGCGGTTCTACGGAGATGTCGCTATTTTACCGGCTGAAAAAATTACTCTTGCGCCCGGCGCAAATCTAAAAAGGGTTGGTCTGAAGTAGCCTAATTAACCGTAGGTGTGGTTTGAACATAACGTGCAATAAATCAATGGGAGTGCCAGCTCCCATCCCCTTTAAGAGCCACGAGTGCCTTTGAATCTGACAAGTTGATATTTTGACAGCGCGTCTGCAGTCTCCGATGAGACGTTTCTTATCAGTATTGTATGCATTATCGTTATCGACTTGTGTAGGCGCCTAAATGCCTATTCGCTTTATTTAAGTTCATATTTTACAATGACAGTTGGATTTTCATAAGTGAAATAATAGTAAATATAATAATAGTTAATTGTGTTAATTTCAAATGCATAGAATTTTATTTTGTAATTCACTTGCAATGTTTTCGGTGTGCGCGCACATTTAATCACTTTATTTTGAAGTGTGACAGTTGGTTCTTAACTAGCGGTGTGAGACTAACTGACAGTATACAAGCGTGGAGCCACACAGTTTTTTGACCTCTCTCTCAATTTCTCTCTTGTTCTCGTACCTCTAAAAAGAACCTCATTGTGGAAAAGGATTGTTTTATGTATTTTGCGTTGGACAAGTAAACCCTTTAAAAACATCACGTCGTGGTCCGGTGGATTATTATCGTGGATAGTGGATGAGGTATGCGATGAAGGGAAAACGGAGCGTCAAGCTGAAGCTTCACATTAGAAACATCGTTGGCCCTACAACTTGTGTTCCTAATATGCATAAATGTGTGCCCCGTTAATATACATTTTTCATGGACTGTATTATGCGTTACGTGTTTCATTCTTTCTAACACTCACTCGCGGTAAAACAATGTTTTCTCACTATCAAATACTCATCAATCCTAAAAGTTATGGGCATGTACACGATGTCTGTGTCAAGAAAATATCTGTTTGCTGTACGGTGTTTGCAGATGCATTGACTTGAAAGTACAACTTATTACCGCTGTATCAGCTGTTCTTTCCCAAATAATTTACCAAGAATGTGTGGCTAGGTAGATGAGAGAAGCAGTGTATGCGGGAGTTGCACAAGCAACATTATGCATGCGCCCTTAAAATAGCATCTGAACAACGCGCCACTGACTTTAAACCAGGTATTTCCTGGTTTGTGGCGCAAGTGGTTTCTGAAACTGCAAAATAGCACCAGGGAACGTTTGCGCCAGAACACGCCTCCTCCCTTCGCCGAACCGCCCCTTGGGCCGCAAGATCATTCCCTAATTTACCGACGCGTGGCGCAGGAGGGAAAAGAACGCTCTGTGCCAGTTGCAAACTAGCAACGACACATGCGCCAGTGATTAAGTCAATCGCGCCGGATGCAAGATAGGGCCCTATGTGTTCGATCCTGCTTCCTTGTGGCGGTAATGCAGCTTATTTGTTCGATCCTGCTTCCTTGTGGCTATGTGGGGGTAGCTTATGTGCTTAAATATACTAGCCAATTGTGCAGCATCTTATCCTAGCTATCTTTGTATTAGGCGGAGAATAGGTTAACCAACTGATTGTTAGTGCTTGCCACTTGTTTTATGAACATCCTCACTGTACCGACAGCGTTATATTGTTGTTTGTCTTTCTTTGACAATGTACTTATTGTAAGCTGCTTTGGATAAAGCGTCTGCTAAAGGCCCTCAATGTAATAAAGTATTAAGCCTCTGATGTTTCTCTCTGCTAGATTCAGGACATCATCAGGATGTCTCACCTGCTGACCGTGTTCAGAATAAGCGAGGAGCAGCACGGAGAACTGGACGTGGCCATCCTCCTGGCCCTCCTCAAAGGTACCAAGGACCTCTGAGTCAGCTGAACTCTGTAACAGATGTAGTGGAAGAAGAGGTTGGGTAATGTAGTGGATCGTGTTTAGTCATTTTGTTCCATTCATTTGTCAGGCCTTTCAACATTTTCCTTTTGGTTGTCATTTGTCAATGACAAGTTTATGGATCAAACTCTTAATAGGAGTAACTGCAAAAAATAAACTGTTCTATCCGTTTAGTTTCATATTTCCCTTTCCAGAAATGATGGGCTCTAAGATCAAATTTCCTGCTAATCTTACCTTTCATTTCATAGTCGATATAAAGTGCACATTCCATCTTTGTGGTGCTCATTGATCCGTCCCACAGCGTCAGACGGACGTAGCCAAACCTCTTAAGTGTCTTTTTTAGTTTAAAGTTCAAACCTTGATTATGTAACTGCCTACTGCAGCTATTTACTCTAGTCGCCCCGTCAGGTAATCCTGCTCTATAACTATATATGATAGATATATAACTGTAGCTTCACCTAAAGCTACTACAGGATTCTAATTGGGAACCGTATGAAGTGCAGGTTAAGCTAACTGAAAAGGATGGTAATTTGACAGCATATCCTAGTTTCCCACTAAAATCGCTTCCTAGTCAAAGGCTGGGTATAAACACATTAGCATAGCATAGGGTGGTAACTAGCGTCTCCTGGTAGTCTCCAGGAACCAGGAGACGGTGGCCAGGGACAGCTGGCAGAGGCAGCTGGAGCTGGCTGTGGCTTGGAACAGGGTGGACATCGCGGAGAACGAGATCTTCACGGAGGAGAGCCAGTGGAAGGTGAGCCACTTCCTTCCAGCCAAATGTGTTTCTTATCTGCTGTTTGCTATTTCAAAGAGCTTTTACTGGCCTAGGTCTCCCGTTTCCCTCTCCTCCCTCTCCTCCCTCTCCTCCCCACCTGGAGCAGGCCATGTCCTCCTCCAACGTGTCCCTCTCCTCCCCACTCCAGGGACCTGGAGCAGGCCATGTCCTCCTCTAACGTGTCCCTCTCCTCCCTGGTCCAGGGACCTGGAGCAGGGCATGTTTTCCTCTTACGTGTCCCTCTCCTCCCTCCCCTCCCAAGTCCAGGGACCTGGAGCAGGCCACGTCCTCCTCTTACGTGTCCCTCTCATCCCTCTCCTCCCCAGTCCAGGGACCTGGAGCAGGCCATGTTTTCCTCCCTGACGGGCCTGAAGCCAGAGTTTGTGCGCCTGCTGCTGGAGAACGGGGTGAGCCTGGGCCGCGTGTTGGCGCAGGACGACGCCCTGTGCGACCTCTACAACCACCTGCCCGGCTGCTTCTTCCTCAGCCAGACGGTGCGCCGCGTGCACAGAGGGGACCGCAGCGGGCCCCAGGGCCTCTTTGTGCGGGGTCGGGCTGCGCCGGACCACGGTGCCCGGATCTCCATGAGCCACGTGTCGGAGGAGGTGCGCCATCTGCTGGGCAGCTTCACCGAGCACATCTACCCCTCCAAGGGCGTCAGCAACGAGGGCCGCGACGAATACTCCATCACCGTGAGTCTGCTGTGATCACTCATGTGTTCGTCTATCTGAGGCTCTCTATCGCCACCATAGGATGCTATGGTGTTGGACTCCCGATGACCCAAAGGTTCTGAGTTGAAAGCCCAATGACTGCAGTCTACCTGTAGGCCTCCCTGAGGAGGATGCCCTAACACCCATCTACCTGCTCCTGAATGACATGCCCTCTAAAATGTTACGTGCTGCTTAATGGATGTGTTGGTAAATAGTAAATGACCGTTCATGAAACATGTACGAAACATGTATACAATCATTGCAAACACAGACTCAAATTTAATTTCCTTTTGTGATGTTCTGGTCCAGATAGATCCACAGGAGGCGGGCGGGGAGGGTTCCAGCGAGGCCCCCAGGGACCCGGGCACGGACCTATTCCTCTGGGCCGTGCTCCAGAACAACAGGGAGCTAGCCCAAATTGGCTGGGAACAGGTGATCACAATACCCAGCATGCACCACGGCTGTGTGTGTGAGTGCACGCTAATGAGTCAGAAGGTATATGACTATCTGTGTGTGTGTGTGTGTGTGTGTGTGTGTGTGTGTGTGTGTGTGTGTGTGTGTGTGTGTGTGTGTGGTCAGTGTAAAGACTGCATGTGTGCTGCACTGGCAGCCAGTAAGATCCTGAAGAAGATGGCAGAGGAGGTCAAGGATGCAGAGGAGACGGAACAGATGATGGAGCTAGCCAACATCTATGAGAAACACGCTATAGGTACACCACTACCTTATAAGTCCACTACCACACTATAGGTCAACTACCACACTATAGGTCAACTACCACACTATAGGTCAACTACCACACTATAGGTCAACTACCACACTATAGGTCCACTACCACTCTCTAGGTCCACGACCACGCTTTAGGTTCACTAACGTTACATTCACAATACATGCGTCCGTCGACGGATCTCATTGACTTTGCATGGGGCACTGTAGAAATGCATTGTGGGTCTGTCCGTTCTGTCGGCTCTATGGCCTGCGTGAAAAGGTTAGAAATTTTCAACTTTCCGGGCAGCAGATCGCGGTTATGCAAATACTGTGACGCTACTAGGACTCTGTCAAATGACATCTCCTTTGTGATACAACCGGGAAAACTCGTGGATGTCAAAAAGCACATGTCAAAAAGCCGGCCGGCAACGGGGGATTTAAAAATGGAGGAGAAAGTTATCATTGCTGTGGGCAATCGCCCAATTATGTTTGACCAGTCCCTGTACACGTACAGGGGCAACACTCTCTTTGCGACTACGTGATCCATTTTTCGATAACAACAATTAGGCCTAAAAAAAAAAAAAGTTTGGTTCCTGTTGGTTGTCAGTTGAGGTCATGGGTAGGTAGGGAATTTTTTTTTTTCAGCGGCAGCGAATGATAGGTAGGTTGTTTTCATTTAAAAACGAGAAAATTCGCTCATCCTTGTACAGAATGAAGAGGTGCTGTACCAAAACATAATTATAGTTTGCATCAAAAAAAAAAATTTTTTTATTTTTTTTATAAAGCTCATAAAATAATTTGGGTCGCACATAAATTGACAGGGTCGGTCGGAAACCGGAACCAAACAAAACATTTTTTTAGGCCTTAGAATGCTACACGTGAACCTCCTAAGATGGCGCAACTGGATTGGTTCGCTATCTCGGGATATTGGGGAGCGTGCGTGATGGTCGTCTCGTCATGCTAATAAAAACAAATAAACCCGGCAGTGTTCACGTCGTGTAGTATATACGAAAACAATTATTCACCTCAGGCTCCGTGAAAAGTAATTAATAGTAATAATTCACTTTGCCTTGGCGAATAATTGTTAACAAGCAGGAAGAGGCAGGAAAAAGCCGACTTTAAGCGAGGAGCGATTTGATTGGCTGCAGGCTGTGTCTACAAAGATTACTCCCCCATACGTCAGACATGCCCTTGGTCATCCTTCGATGGACGCATGTAGTGTGAATGTAAGGCAAAGGTCCACTTTAGGCCCACTACCACGCTATAGATCCACTATCGCCCTATAGGTCCACTACCACCCTATAGGTCCACTACCATCCTATAGGTCCACTACCACCCTATAGGTCCACTACCACGCTATAGATCCACTATAGGTCCACTATAGGGCCACTACCACCCTATAGGTCCACTACAGTTCTATATGTCCAATACCATGCTATAGGACCCTACCAACCTTTAGGTCTACTACCACGCTAAAGGTCCATTACCACCCTATACGACCACTATAGGTCAACTACCACACTATAGGTCCACTCAAGATCTACTACCACAATATTGGCGCATTTCCACCGGCGGGTGCAGGTCAGTTTCTGTGTGCAAAGGTGCAGCACGGTTCGCCTTTCCATCACCAAAAGTGGGCGAGATCCGGACTGAGCCGTATTCAGCTTGCATTACTCCTCCGTTGGGATACTGAGACGTCTGAAAGGGTGCCAACAAGTTCGAGCTTAAAACGGCGTCCGTCGATTGGTCGAAATAATCGTCAGTCGTGCAACAGGGAGATAATAGCAAACAAGCGCAGTACCTGCAAGGTATTTCTGGACAACGGCGAGAAAATGTTGCGCAAAAGTTTGACGTCGGTCTTGGACGTCCTACATTGTTGCTCTTTGTTTATTGCGTTGCATTTTTCTTTTTCCTTGGATTCATTAGCATGTTACACTGTGTCGGGCTGCTCTGAGGTCATGATGTTTACGTAGCTGCCGCGGCTATCGCCATCCGATTTAAAACCCGCTCTACCATAAGGGTACTGTGGGCGGTGGAAACGCGAGCCGTAACTGAGCTGAGTCAAACCGCACCCTCACTACTGGGCCAAGGCGTGCTGGGCCGTTGCGCAAACGCCGGGGGAAGCGGTCCATTATAGATTCACTACCACCCTATAGGTCCACTACTGTTCTGCTATAGGCCTACTACCAGACTATAGGTCAACTACCACGCTATAGGTCCACTACCACACTATAGATACTCAACAACACTAGTTGGGAAAGGAGCTTCACACTTGGTGGTTGAATTGGGGGGCTTTCATTGTGTGTGTGTGTGTGTGTGTGTGTGTGTGTGTGTGTGTGTGTGTGTGTGTGTGTGTGTGTGTGTGTGTGTGCAGGAGTATTCAGTGAGTGCCACAGTTGTGATGAGGAGCGGGCCCAGAAGCTGCTGATCCGGGTGTCCCCGTCCTGGGGCCGGACTACCTGCATCAGGCTGGCCCTGGAGGCAGATGACAAGGGCTTTGTAGCCCACCACGGAGTCCAGGTACCCTCCCCTTGAACCCGGGCTCCCACCTTCCTGGTGGCGTTGAGGATGCAACCCAGCCAGCTCATGGTCTACCTCGCTGCCTGTTCGGACCTTTAACTCTCATGCTCTCTTGTGGGCAAGTAGAGTTGAAGTGCACATTTATTAGTCTGCCTTAAAAAACAAACTAGGTTGGTACCAAAGTGCTGTACTGATCATTATGCAATTCACCTTCTCATTTCAATGCAAGAGCCTTAGTCAGGTGAGTCTCTTTTTAAAAACACCAACTGACTCGGCTGATTTGATGTAAGCTGGCACATTTCTCAAAGAGTAGGGGCAGCAGCGGAGGGAACTAAAGGGCCTGCTGGTTTGTAAGGGGAGATGAGGTCTGAGATTTAAGCAGGAGTAGGACCATGCAGGGCTTTAAAAGGTACGAAGTAGGATTTAATTTAACAGACAGGTCATGGTTACTAGAGAAATTACAACAAAATTACGCAATCTAAACATTATTCTACCCCAATTCAACTCGTTCAACACGTGAACTTTCCCAAAAGAGAAAGTGGGACTTGGTTTACACCTCACTCAAAAGCTCTCACAAGGCTTCCCCCCCTCCACCACATCGGCAACTCAGACCACATCAGTGTCAGTTTGCATCCTTAACCGACACGCACCCTCGGAAATGCGCCATTACAGACCAAGGGTGAAAGTCACCAAGCCGGTTCTAAAGCAGGTATGTGTGTGGCCAGAGGGGGCCACTGCTGTACTTCAGGACTGCTTTGAAACCACTGATTGGGAGATGTTTAAAGGCCCATTCACACCCTACGATAGATACGTATAAGGACCGTTTCATCCGGTCCCGGAGGTGTTTCATGGGTCAATGGGTCTGCGCCGCTGAGCTTATGAATCCGGAGTGCTCCGGGAGAAACGGAGCAATACTACCGGAAATCGAGGTGGCAATATAGAGTCAAAAGTCAGACCATTCCTGAAAATAGATAGAGTAGTATAATATCTGATATGTATCTATATTGTATTTAACGTTTGATACTTATATTATACTATATACCTGTCAAGTTATCCAGATGTGGGCTGTTTCCCAATGTCAAGGAAGCATGCTCAACGGCCACCCTTTTAAGGACGCTACGTCATAGAACGCCGACAAGCACTGTTCCAATGTTGAGGACACTCGAAAGCCGCACCATTTTCGCGTCCTTTGTTTTTGAGAATTCCGAGATTTTTCAAGGATGCATCGCTGCATCCTAGACGAGCCAAAACTACCCACAATCCACTGCGTTCACATGCTGCATGGGATATAAAAAATGGCAGAGGGAAAGCAGTACACGTTCAAATGTAAGTGAAGTTATATTAAAGTTTTCAGAAATATTTTGTGCCGCATTGGTTTTTATAAATTCATCATGTTAATGCAAATAATCAAGCTTAAAGACCTGTGCCACTTTTCAAACGTTTTTGCAACTTATTGATACGTTGCTATATTTTGCATGGACGTAGCTATGGTGTCAACAATGTAAATTTACTTGCTCACAAGATTACATTATTTATGTATACCTATTTATGTTTATGTTTAATCTTCTTTTTTTTAGGGTCAGCCCAGCAAACTGAGGCTTTTGTTAAGTGCTTTTGTGCACCTAAGTGTGACCCACAAACATGTTGTCAAATAAATGCACCACCGATCATTTGCAATGTTTGTAATTTGTAATGAACGTATATAATTGTATTTTATATAATATACTTATGTGTTCAAAGCACTGGTAGATTGTAGGTATATATGAATGAATCAGATCAGTTACATAATATATCCAAGTAAATACATGTTTCTCATCACTTTCTTTGTCTTTTTTCCCCTGCATAATAGTAATCAACCATACTGTAAATGTGATGCATGAATTAAGTTCTCAGACAATTTCACTTAGTTTTATAAAAATTGAATGGATTTTTTTTTTAATAAAGACGATTCGATCAACCGCAACAAAGCTTTTGTGACTTCCTCAAAGAGGCTCCATGCGAAGGAGACATGACCGCATTCATAACAGACAAAAGTCAAATAAATATCGATCAACTTGATTGCTGCCATGTTTTATTCATAAGCGCACATGTGTTTACAAGCGTAAACGCAGTATTAAAAAGCGGAAGCGGAAGCGCTTCCGCACTAGCAAGTCGTTCCAAAGTCCGAACGTTACAAACGCTAGGAAGCACTCGAGCTAGCACTCTAGTCTCATCTCCAAAGGACGCGACTAGCAAGGACGCGTCCTAGCAAGGCTGCAGCCTTCACATTGGGAAACAGCCGGTAAGTACAGCTCTGCCCAAACTTGAAAATGGCTTGTTCAACACAAAGAATTCAAAGGGACAACTCTGTTCCATTCTGGCGATTTATTTTCTTTCAGATGGATTTGATGGTTCTTGAAACATTTGGGTATTTTTCAGGAATTAGCAGAGGTGGGGGTAAGTCACTCATGTGCAAGTCACAAGCAAGTCTCAAGTCATAACCTTCGAGTCTCAATCAAGTCCCAAGTCACAGTGGTGAGAATCAAGCAAGTCATAAGTCAAGTCATTGCTCAGGTCAAGCAAGTCACAAGTCAAGTCATACAAAAATTTGATGATCTAAACCAGTTTCCACATTTAAAAATCGGTAAAGAGAGTGGTTCATAAGTTGAGTTTTATTTCAACATTAGCAATAACAATGTCGTAACATTAACAATAACTCAAACTATTCAAAACATTCCAAAACCATTATGTGAATAGTTTGAAAATGTTTTTATGATCATTACCTCCAACCTATGAACAGAATCAAATAGAACTTCTAGGTGGCCGTATACGAGAACAGTTCAAGTCAATCACTCAATCTCCCTACGGGCCCTATCTTGCATCCGGCGCAAGTGACTTAGTCACTGGCGCATGTGTCGTTGCTAGTTTACAACTGGCGCAGAGCGTTCTTTTCCCACCACCGCCACTCGCCGGTAAATTAGGGATTGATCATGCGCCCCAAGGGGCGGTTCGGCGGAAGGAGGAGGCGTGTTCTGGCGCAAACGGTATTTTGCCGTTTCTGAATACCATTGCGCTACTGACCAGGAAATACCTGGTTTAAAGTCAGTGGCGCGTTGTTCAGATGCTATTTTAAGGGCGCATGCATAATGTTGCTTGTGCAACTTGCGCATACACTGCTTCTCTCATCTACCTAGCCACACATTCTTGGTAAATTATTTGGGAAAGAACAGCTGATGCAGCAGCAGCGGTAATAAGTTGTACTTTTAAATCAATGCATCTGCAAACACCGTACAGCAAACACATATTTCCTTGACACAGACATCGTGTAGGCCTACATGCCCATAACTTTTAGGTTTGATGAGTATTTGATCGTGAAAAACATTGTTTTACCGCGAGTGAGTGTTAAAAAGAATGAATGAATGCGGGCGCGCGTGTGTGCTCTGTTTAAACACACGCAAACTAAACACGTAACGCATAATACAATCAATGGCAATGTCTATTACCGCGGGGACACATGCATATTAGGATAGCATACAATACTGATAAGAAACAATGTTTATAATGTATTGCGTATATCATTAAATAGAACCACAGTTACCGCATATCATATGTTATATCATATACGTTTTCTTTGCCGAAATTTATTTGTGGACTCAGTATTTCTGAAGTTGTGGAAGAAAACCCCTTATTCCATGTGTGAATTAGGCCATATTATTTGGCAATAAACTGAGCCATTTGCAGTTTGAAATCCATGTGCATCTGTCTCATCGGAGACTGCAGACGCGCTGTCAAAATATCAACTCGTCCGATTCAAATGCGCTCATGGCTCTTAAAGGGGATGGGAGCTGGCACTCTCATTGGTTTGTTGGACGTTACGCCCAAACCACACCTACGGGTAACTAGGCTGCTTCAGACCAACCCTTTTGACACTTGCGCCGCGACGCAAGTGTCATTGATCCGCCTGTAAAATAGCGATAGCGCCGTAGAACCGCCCACAAAGCTACTTGCGCTTTGCGCTTCCCACTTGCGTTTCAGACCGTTAAAATAGGGCCCTACATGTTGTAGAATATTATTTGCAACACATGGCATCAGACATGAAAAAAAGAATATTTCAAAAGTAATATCACATACATACTGTAGGAAGGGGAAATAGTAATACACAAGCCTGAAAGCTGGTAGCAATCTTGCTGCCTCGCAGCATACATCGAATTACAATGCATTGCATTTGCAAAAAAAATTATTTGACAGTACTTTGTCACTGAGTTGTGAATGATGGGGTCACATTATCACTCCACCATGGCTGAACATACGTTCAACAGGTGCACTTGATGCAGCGACTGCCATAACTCTCACCTCCACCTTGAACAAAGAGGGGAGGGTGCGCCTGTTCATGGCCCAAAACTGAAGGCAGCTCTGTCCATCACAAATGTCCAGGTAGTGGTTCAACTGAATTTGGGGACTGGAACTTGAACCCTCTTAATTTTTTTGCGGTATGCTGAGAACAGCCCAGTCTGACGCTCTGGCTCTGACGGTGTAATTTTACTTGAAAATTACTTGAAATCCTTATCATAACCCACTTACAGTCACTGAGTTAGAAGTAGCCTACTGACATGAAAATTAAACAAGTCAATCATCTGTGGAACGGGCAGGGCTCGAAAAACTCCAGTCAATGATTTTCAGAACCACCGAGTGGCATTGGACAGTAAGTACGTCAATCAAACGGTCGTACTGCACTCCCCCTCCCCCGCTCCCCGCGAGTGACCCCTTCGTGCACGTGAACGTACTCAAAGCTCGTGACCCAGAGCAAGCTTCTGTTTGTTGTTATCCTGCAGTAGCTACTGGAGCTAGCTAACTAGCTAATCCACATTTGGACCTAGCACTAGAAGACAACCCTAAACTCCAACCTAGCTAGCCTGGCTCACTCTCGCGCATCTGTGTTCGCGCTCATGTCCATGTACTTGGAATGGATGGAGTCAGAGTCAGCGTTGAAGGAGAGGGGGTAGGAACATTTGAGTTGTGTATTTTCAAAATCTGCTGGCGTATCGCAAATCCCATATCCAACCTTTAATCTAACTTTAAAAAAGTAATTGAGTCATCTGTCTCAAGTCTAAGTCAAGTCTCAAGTCATGAAGACCAAGTCAAAGTCAAGTCGAGTCTTTTATCAGTGTTAGTCAAGGAAGTCTCAAGTCCTCAAATTTGCGACTCGCGTCTGACTCGAGTCAAGTCATGTGCAATCATTAAACTAAACATGTTTTACCAAAGTAATGAGACCAGCCTACTGCTTGGTTCACAACTAAATCAGTATCTACTGTCAATTGCCAGAATTTCCATTACATTTAAATTCAAACCAGATCAAAATCAAACAGGAAACAGCAAACAAATGATTCTTTCATACACAATGCTTGAATTAGTCCATACCAGTTGCGTCTGTGGTTGAACATGAGCTGTGTCTGTAGGCTGAGGAGACCGAGCAAAGAGGGCTCGCTAAGCTAACTCCAAACCTTTTATATCCATGCTTGTTTGAGAGGTGCACCGGTGAAATTGGTCCCTCCAGAAACATGGGTTCCATCCTGTTTGTGCCTGTGACGGTTAGATCTCTCTGCCCCCTTCAGACCTGGAGTTCCTCCACAGATCCTGGTCTTAAAGCTCAAACTTGTTTGACGCAACACCTCCCACTTGACCTCCTGGTTCTTGAACCCAAGGTGGTCACACCACCTTAGTGTTGGACAGGGTTTGTTTACGTTGTTACCTCAGTTTCCATGCATCATAAGGTACAATTGATACTGTAGTTTTGTCCTCATTAATGGTTTAGAATCTTCCTCCACAGAGCAAAAGTCCACTGTCTTCCTCCTTGTATACGACAAGTCTGTTCAGTGTGGTGTCTGGAAAGGGCATCTTCACACTCTGCAATGGTGAGTACAGCTTCTTTAGCTCTGGACGTTATCTCTGGTGTTGAAGGAATTCCCTCCCACTTTGGCTTGCTAGAGACTGAGGTATTTACCAGTAGTGTTCTCCACTTCTCTACAGCTCTCCATACCCAGGCAATGACTCTGGTCAGCTTTGTCAAATTGCTGAACTTTCTGATGTCAAGGATTCTCTCCATTGCAGAACCAGCTGGTACTCTCTGGAATTGGATCTTGGGTTCCTTTCCATCAGGGCCACTTTGCTGTGCATCTTCCTGGTCGCTCATCACTTGACTTGAGACTGGAGACTTTGGCATTGCCATAATAGATGGGGCATCACTTTGTTTTTTGACCTGTGCTCTGGTCAGTGCTGCTGTGAAAGACTTCCTTTGATGCTGGTCTTTGCCTTCTTTGGCAAATGCAGCGAATTCTTTGGCTGACTTTTTTGGCCACTCTTCCACAGGGTCCTTCAGAAAGTCTGGTCCGTTCTGCCACATATAATTGTCTCTAAGGTCTTCTGGCCTTGCTCCCCTTGTGACGAGGTCAGTAATGTTCAGGTCTCCTGGGATCCACCACCAGTCCTCGACAGAGGTGGATTTCTGGATCTCTGGAGTTTTGCCGAAAAGCCAGCCCATCTGAAGTAGACCACAGCTCCATAGCTCTTGTCACTTCCATCAGACAAGGTTACTCCCCAAGGTTTTCCAATCCAATCGACTGGTGTGAGGCTTCTGTGGAAGGTGATTTGGCTAAGACGTATGTATTCCTCAAACAGCAGGATAGCTTCTTCCCTCAATTTTTCAGACAGAGCTTTGCCTCAAGATTCCTGAAATGCCTTTCTGACAAGGATAGTACCCTTCTGCTTGGCAGGTGTGACAAAGCCTATTGGGTCATACAGGCTAGCTACTTGGCTTAGCAGTTGTCTTCTCGTCAGTGGGTTTGGAGTGTTTTCTCTCACCTCTTCACCAAGGAGATTTTGGCAAACTCTCATTTTCCTTTTCCTCTTTGAGAAGTTGATTGAGGTCATGAGGTAAAGTTTATAATCTTCAATGAGGTATCCAACTCCAAGGGCTTTGTTGTCTCCTTCCCTAATCTGGTTTGGAAGAATGAGTATTCTGTTTTCCTCTGCTCCTTGTTCTCCTGCCACAACCTCCTGCCTCCCATTCTGGCCTGACCGGACCCAGGGCTTGAGGAAGAACCCACCTGCCTTCAGGATCTCTTCAACTCCTTTGGTGTTCTGGTCCAGCTTTAGCAAGTCATTATGGGAAGTCAGGACATCGTCAACATAAGCATCCTCTTCAAGGATCCTACGTTCCTCCTCCAGGTGAGCAAACATGGGCAGCTTTGCTGTCTCCCTCATGGCCCGCTGTGCAATGCACCCTGCAGGTCGATCGCCAAGGTTGACTCTGGTGATGGCATACTCCTCAATCTCTCCCTCCTCAGTGTCTCTCCAGAGAAATCTGTGGAGGTGCATCTCAAGGTCTTCCAGCCAAACAGAATTGTAAATGTTCTTGATGTCGCCAAGGGCAGCATGGATGCCTCCCCTGAACCTGAGTAGTACTGCTCGGATGGAATTGAGGACATCAGGCCCCTTCAGCATAAGGTCATTCATGCTGAGCCCTTTAAACTTCATAACATGCATAAGGCAGCTGGAAAGCTAAACTTCAGGTATTAAAACTGTAAAATTTGCAATTTTGTGCAATGATAATTAAAGGGATATTACACCCTGTTACATCTTGGGCTGAGGGGGGGCGCTACTCTGTGAGCGACTCGCGGCGTGCTGCTCCCGTAATTTGCATGTTTTTGGAGTTGTTTTGTGTTTTCTGAGAGTCCTGAAGTGCGGTATTTACCGACAGCAAGTATGACTACTACGCTCAAGTATTTAGCGAGTTTGTGTGTCCTGATCGCCTTTCTGGAACCAGTATTTGCGATCTGTATCACACCGGCAAACTCCATGACACGCCATGGAAGGAGGCTCACCTACTCACGGGAGGCTCTGCTGGATCTGCGGCCTGCCTCGCTGGATCTACAAGCAACACCTTCTTGCCTGAATGGGATTCCTCAGCATCTACAGAGGAATCATTACATCAAGCGCATTCGTAGGAAAAGGGGATCCAGAGGAGGAATACGGAACAGAATGAGGAGACGAGGTAGGAGGCTGCCACTACCTGCAATAACTCTCTCCAATGTGCGATCATTACGCAACAAAATAACTGAACTTTCCGCACTCATCAAACTTGACTCAGACTACCGTCAAACCAGCCTCTTCTGCTTCACGGAGACATGGTTGTCAGAAGAAATAACCGATGTCGATATAGATGGATTTAAGATCATTCGTTTTGACAGAGACACTAGGATGACACGGAAGTCGATTGGGGGCGGGCTCTGTATGGCTGTCAACACAAAGTGGGCTGTCAACTTCACTGTAAGAGAGACTGAATTCAGTAAACACCATGAAATCATGACCGTGTCGTTCAGGCCTCACTACCTTCCCCGTGAATTTACACAAATTACAGCCATCCTAGTGTATGTCCCTGGACCTGATTTCACATTTGCAGCAGAGCGCATTGCTGACTGCTACAACAGAGCTGTCAATCAGAGCAGCGATCAGCCTGTCCTCCTGCTAGGGGATTTTAACAGATGCGATGTCACCACACTGCTTCCAAACTTGGAGCAGTATGTCAACATGGCTCTGGTGGCCGACATCAAGGATCACTCCTCTCTGGCTGCCTACTATCAGCAGGTCAACGCCCTGATGCAGTGGATCAAAGAGAGCTCTTTGGAGCTCAACATCTCCAAGACCAAGGAGCTGTGTTGTGGGGGGAGGCAAACATCTTCCCCCCAACCTCTCTTTGAACCTCTGAGGCTGAATGGGCAGACAGTGGAGCAGGTAGAGGCCTTTAGATACCTGGGCACAGATATGGACACCCACCTGTCCTTCTCCCAGCACACAGACTCTGTGTACAAAAAGGCACAGCAACGCCTGTTCCTGCTGAGGATACTCAGGAGCTTTGATGTCAAACAGGACATTTTAACAGCTGTCTATAAATCACTCATAGAATCTGTACTCACGTTCAACATCACATCCTGGTTCACCCTCACCTCTGTCAAAAACAAATCAAAGCTTTCCCGGATCGTCAATCAAGGAAGCAAAATAACACTCAAATTCAATTATCAGTACTCCACAGCCAGGCAGTTAAAAGGAAAGCCCACCTCATTACACAGGATCCCACCCACCCCCTTCACAAGTCCTTCCAAATTCTGCCATCAGGCCGCCGGTATAGAGTACCCCTATCTAAGAAAAACATACACAAAAACTCATTCATACCCATTGCCATCAACAGCTTAAATAAACAATGAACAATGGACAAAGGAACCCTGACGCACTGTCACTTTACACTTTACACATATCCACAGCTTTTATTTAGTTATTTTTACAGTTTTTAATATTTATACTTGTTTTAAGATCTATACACACTGTGTGTGCTCTCAGAGATCAATGTTGTTGTATGAATGCCTATCAGTACATTTTCATGTTTGTATGTCGATCCACGTCAAAGATGATTTTCTGTTACGACAGACAATAAAGTTTTCTGAATCTGAATCTGAATCTGCACCATGGCTGAATTGGTAGGTAGGTGCCCACTAATATCTATATTAAAGCATCCATAAAGTAGCATGCCATGGGTTCTTTAAGGAGTACTCTGACACTGTCACCTCCTACATTAGCAAATGCATTGCTGATATAACCACCACCAGAACCACAACTACCTAGGCCAGTGGTTTTCAAACTGAGTTCTTCAGGGGGGAGTTATTTTGCTTTAAGGTGTCACCTATTACTGCATTGAATTGTGCACATGCCATCCCATTGCTATACGTCGGGTTGACGTTTAATAAATTTTTCTTCATGAGAATAATTTCGGATTTAAATTAGGTGAATGGCAACTCCTCTTTGGCAATGTTGTATGCAACATTAAATTAGATCATTTCCGATTCCTTAGAGAACCTTATTGTTACTGCCTGTCGCTGAAATGCAGCTGGGAGAGGGGCCACTTTCTCTACACACTTGTCACGTCATGTTGGGTTATTTAGACAGCTTTTTTCGATACGAAACGTTGTTGACCCGCTTACAAATGCACTATTACCGGCCATATTCTGACCGCACTCCTGACAGTAAATCTGTACATCGTTTGGTTGATGTGTCCCCAATCTCTTCACTTCCAATTTTTCCTCCAAAGACATTAAAGAAAACCGATTGGAAAGTAAATAATCCACTTCGTTAATTGTCATGCTAACGCCCGCCATACTGCACTTGCGCTACTGTGCTGTGATTGGTCGAAGGTCACTGTGCTGTAGCTACTGTGCTAGGTCAGCCTTTGGGCTAAACTAATTTAGCCCAAATGGGAAGCATATGAAGGGGGCGTGTCAGGGCACCTGTCAATCAAACGTCAATGGAAGCTTACGCTACTGCGCTTCGCTTGGGCTAAATGAAATTAGCCCAAATGGGGGCGTGTCACGACACCTGTCAATCACAATAAAATGGCCGCTTACGCTACTCCGCTTGGGCTGAATACATTTAGCCCGTTCACAGGAAAAAACCGAAGATATGTCATATATCCTGGGTTTTTCTGTCACTTTTTGGTGCTGTTGCTGCTTTAGGTTTACCAACATTTAAAACAATGTGTTCTAAGGTTTTTAAGCGTGCCTAAAATGGCCGCTTACGCTACTGTGCTTGGGCTGAATGACTTTAGCCCAAATGGGAAGCATATGAAGGGGGCGTGTCACGATACCTGTCAATCAAAATGGAATGGAAGCTTACGCTACTCCGCTTGGGCTGAATACATTTAGCCCATTCACAGGAAAAAACCGAAGATATGTCATATATCCTGTTTTTTTTTTTTTTTTTTTTTTTTTTTTTTACCAAAATTTAAAACAATGTGTTCTAAGGTTTTTAATAATATTTTTTCATTTTTACTGTAAAAGGTAGGGAGGGCTTATCCCTGTTAGCCCATTTATACCAGCCGTCCCTGAACATAACTAAATCAATTTTCAACCGTATATCTTCGTGCAAACCATTTAACAAATCTTCACACTTGTATCTTCAATAATATCTAAACAGCATTTCGATATCATTTACAATTTCTTCAGAATCACAGTTTTAGTTTCATACCGCTTCGTTTTCAGCTGTTTTCATTGAAGACGTCAGCCCATTCTGATACACCTACTTCTAGACATCGTAACCAGGGCTGTAGTGGAGGGTAAACGCACGTAAACGCCGTTTACGCACCTCTGGAATTTGGGAAATTGCGTTTACTCACCTCTAAGTGGCGTTTACGCACCTCAAAGTTCCCTGTGCCTTGTATTCTGCCGTTGGAATAATCGGAAATAAATTTAGTATTATTTTAAAACACCTAAGACAAAGTTTCATATTGTTGAACAAATAAACGCTGTAATCTGAATCATTTTCATCTGCGCTGTAGGCCTATGCTATTATGGTCTGTGACCCTCCAATCAGTGCCTTGCGGCTGCGGCGGTGAAACCAATCAGGATCCAGGAAAATATGTAAACAGAAAGTATGTAAACACATGGCCCTACGCGTTGTGGATTATCATGCCTGCCTACCTGTCATTAATTAGCCATGGACATCAGGCGATTTTTGAAGAGACCTCCGAGTGCGCCCACTCCAACAGATGCCCGAAAAAGGCCTCAAGTACAAAGTAAGACTGAAGATGAACAATTCACATGAGTTGTTTTTGTGATTTATAAATCAATTTTACTTGACGAACTATTAAATGACTACGAGCATTCAGATTGGCCAATGCGTGACATGCTATCCGTGTACTGCCCATGTCAAAATGAGCGAAAGTCAGTCAGAGTTTTACTATCCATATCAAACTTCGGTTTTGGCGTATCAACTTCGCTATAGCTCGGTCGCTATGTTAAAGCCTCAATTTGGAGATGCGAGGTTGGCGGTTGCAGCCGTGGACTCCGCGGCTGAACCGTGGATCGGGCGGACGACGCGACAAAAATATATATTTTAATTAAATTTGGGCGGTTGGCGGTTAAACCAATAAAAAAGAAAAATATTTATAAATATTTTTATTTTATATATTATAAATATTTTTCTTTTATTATTTATTTTCTTTAAAGTTATTTTCCCAGCAAACTGGCCTGTTCCCCTACAGGAACCGTATGGGGAATCCAAGTTGAAACAACTTGCCCAAAGGTTCAGACTTGATGACAGAAAAATTCTTGAAGGCTATAGGGATTTTAAGGATGACTCAAGCATCATTCCAGAAAACCTTGCACCATTCCTGAATATCGACCATCTCATTCCAGTTAGCACTGCTGAGTGTGAGAGGGGGTTCAGCTTAATGAACATCATAGTGTGCCCCCTGAGATGCAGTCTGCACTTGGTCACAGTGTCGTCCTTGATGTTTATTCAACTGAATGGCCCACCACTCACAAAGTTCAATCCAACACGTATGTGAAGTCCTGGCTGGTGAATAACAGGGGAGCCATGAACCCCAGAACACGCCCCTGCAAGGCAGGACCTGACGTGGAGGACAAGGAGGCCCTCTGGGCACTACTGTGAAAAGCATGCATACTAATACACACACATACACACATGCCATAGATATAGTTCTTAATCTACACATACTTTTCTTTACTGTTGAAATTTGAATAACTTGAATAAACTAAAAACACATTCATTGACTGTCATTGATTGATTTAATATGACTTTAATTGATAACATAATGGAATATAGCCAGGCTAGCCATACAGAGTCGCAACACTTTGCGTTGCGTTGTGTCGAGGTCGGTCTGATCACAGAATTCATAGTTTACCCACCTCTAATTTGACCACTACAGCCCTGATCGTAACTCATTCCTTTTTCAACCGTTTACCATCGTTCAAACCATTAAACAAATCTGCACACTTGTATCTTCAATACTGTCTAAACTGAATTTTGATAGCATTTATACTTTTTTTCAGAATCACTGTTTTAGTTTCAAACTGGCATCGTTTTCAGTGGCTTATAATAATTTAGGTCACCATAGCAACGCCGGTAAACAAACCCCGCCGAATAGTCGAATCTCTTGGCTGAAAAGGCAGATCTGATTCGACTCAGAAAATTCAGAGTCGGGGACCCTGAATGAATCGGTGTAAACTGGCAGTTTACACGGATTAAGATGTTCAAATGTATTTAAAAAAGGTTCAGCTAAAACATGCTTAGATAAAGTTGTTAAATTGTGTTAAGAATGTGTTTAAAAACGCATAAAGATGTTGTAATGTTTCAGAAATATGTTTAAAATGTTTAAAAAATATGTTCCAAATGTTTTAAAATAATGATCGGAGATGTTTAAAATGTGTAAAATAATTAAAATAGCTTTCAAAACACAGGTATTTAGAAAAAAAAAAATTGGGGGGGGGGGGGGGGGGCTTAGCTGAACATTTTTCTCTGAGAGGGGGCTCACTCTCTCACACTTTGAAAACCCCTGACCTAGGCTAACCTGAAGCCGTGGCTGACAGGAGAGGTCCGCGGGCTACTCAGGGCCAGAAACAGAGTCTTCAGAACTGGGGACGCAGCCTGCCTGAGAACAGCGAGGGCCGACCTCTCCTGTGGCATCAAAAAAGCAAAACACAGCTACACCTCGAAAATAACCGGCAACTTCAAAGACAGCAGAGACGTGCCGAGCCTGTGGCGTGGGATCCAGACCTTCAAGGACTACAAACCCTTGCCACAGACATGTGACAGCAACACCTCAATTACCTCAACAGCTTCTTTGCCAGGTTTGAAGCAAACAACCGCATGCCCCAACAGAAGACCACCCCCCTCTCCACGACCAGGCCCTGTGCCTGCATGCAGCCAGCGTGAGGAAATCCCTCTCCAAGATCAACAACCGCAAGGCTACAGGTCCAGACAACATTCCTGGTCGTGTGCAGTGGAGCTCAAAGATGTGTTCACAGACATGTTCAACACTTCTCTGGGTCTGGCTGTTGTCCCATCGTGCTTCAAAGCCATCACCATTGTCAATAAATAAATCCACCTGCTCCGCCGCCTTGGACCCCTACCTGTTTGCATACCGAGGTAACAGATTTACTGAGGATGCTATCTCTTCTGCCTTTCACCCAGCCCTCACCCACCTGGACACCAAGAACTCATACATCAGAATGCTGTTCATAGACTTCAGTTCAGTATTCAACACCATCATCCCTCAGCAGCTGATCGGCATACGGGACCAGCTGGGGCTCAGCACTTCCCTGTGCAACTGGCTGCTGGACTTCCTCAGCAAGAGGCCACAGGCAGTGCGGGTCGGCAGCAACACATCCAGAACGACCATTTTGAGCACGGGGGCCCCCCGGGGGCTGTGTGCTCATCCCCCTGCTCTACAAGCTGCTGACCCATGACTGCGTGCCTTCCTTCAGTGGCAACCACATTGTAAAGTTTGCCGACGACACAACCATTGTTGGTCTCATCTCCAACAACGATGAGAACCACTACAGGAAGGAGGTCAGCCAACTGGCCATGGGGTGTAGAGATAACAACCTCTTCCTGAACGTCAAGAAGACCAAGGAGGGTGTTATCGATTTGCGGTTTTCCGATTTGACTTTGACTATAGTGATAAAACCCTCCCCTTCTGGCGTGACACCACTAACCCAGTCCACAACAGTCTTTAACAGTCTCAGTAACAGGCCGCAGGAACCCTTGAGTCCTGTATTTCCTGGAGACCTTGATCTCTACCATGCATAGCCTTCTGTCTTTGCTGGGGAAGTCTTGAGTTCATTCATTCCTCTTGAGTTGGTCGTCCTAGAGATGCACAATGCTTTCAGGCTGAAGGTCGAGCTGGGAAGACTGTACTCCCATCGTGGCTGAAGTGAAGAAAGATATTGTCATCTATCCCAGAGGGTTTGGGCCGGATGCTGGACTGGTGCCACTGGTATTTGTGGAGGTCTTTGACCCAGTCATCAACTGGGGCAGAAGGAGCGCTCACTTTCTGAGTGAGGATGGTTGCTGGTGTAAGTGTGAGAGGATCGTCTGGATAGTTGGAATGAGAGGTTGTGCATTGATAATATCAGACACCTCTGCCATCAGTGTGTTGAGTGCCTCGTGGGTCAGCTTCGAAGTCCCAAGCTTGAGGGACATAGAGTCCAGGATTTTCTTGCTACACCAAACATCCCCTCCCGGGAATCACCCATGTTGGATGCGTGGGGCGGGTTGAAATTCCATGTGCAGCCCTGGTCCAACAGGAACTTCTCAACGGAAGTTATGTCGATATTGGAAGAAATCTGAAGCTCCTTTTAAGCAAGCATTGAGGAGGTCGGTTCCTCGATTGTAACGGATGAGCTTCACTAGACCTCTGATGGCAAGGAAACGCCTAAGGGCGCTGATGAAGCTCTACATATCTAAGCTCTTAGACTTAATCTTGTAAATAACACTACCCACCGCTACTCTGAGCGGTGGGTAATGTTATGCCGGGGCCACTGCCCCGGCATGAGGATACCGTATGTGGGCCAAACCCTCTAGGCCGACATTCCTGAAAGCGATCTGCTGGAAGGTCTACCATCTTGTTTCTGAGTTTTGTCACAAAGTTTGCGGCGTGTGACACACCTGTGGATAACGCTGCTCCCCCGCCTTTTGCTGCTGACTATCCAGAGGCTGGCAAAAATCGTTCCTGATGGTGGGTTTTCTCATAGTAATACCGAACTAGAAGTCTTAAAATTTTTGTCTTGAAGAAGAAGGAGCTGCATGTTATCTTGCGGCTGTAAGTGGGAAATCAGCCAGTTTTGTTCACCAGGGATGGAGGATAGACTAGATTGTAGGTTGGAGTTAAGGCCTGAGCTGTGTGTCGGCACTTAAGGGCTAGTTATTCATAGTGCCAGCGGTAGCATCATGCCCCTGCAACGAGGACCCGGTCCTCGTTGAGAGACAAGACCCAACATCTCCTCCCAGCCATCGTAACTATGTGTCGATCATCATCCGGATATCCACCTGGAGAAGACGCCACCTAGGACCCTCCCCTAACCTAGGACCCACCTCTAGACCCACCCTACCCAGTGCTCTCTACCTACACTGACCATGAAGGGATGGGGGGACTCTGGAACTGGCAATCCGCTGTCAAGAAGGCAGACTCAATCTCGGCCTCATGACTCTCCACTTCCTGGCCCTTACAGAGACTTGGATCACCCCAGAGAACTCTACTATTCCAGCTGCCCCCTCAACCGCCTACTCATTCTCACACTCCCCAAGACCATCCGGGTCAGCAGGAGGGAATGGACTCCTCATCTTGCTGGTCCTTCCCCTGGAACATTTGACCAGATATGCATTTGACCTCCTAGCTGTCACTGTCACCCTTCCTATCAAGGTCTACATTGTGGTGATCTACCATCCACCAGGTCCCTTCTGTGACTTCTAAGATGACATGAATGCTCTCCTCAGCTTGTTTCCTGAAGATGACACTCCACTCGTTGTCCTGGGCGATTTCAAAATCCTGCCAGAGAAGTTACACTCACCTGAATTGCCATCAACTTGACCTGATATTCACGAGGTCCTGTGGTACCTGGAATCTTTCGGTCACCCCACTTCATGTGTCTGACCTTCACTGTGTTGGTGGTGGACCCTGTCATGGATAATGCACCCTAGTGGTAGCATGGGACAAAGAGAAGAGAAGAGATCTTTGACTGATGCTTGGTATCGGATTTAAAGGTCCTTAAAAAATGTAGTGTCTTTCTTGTATTTCTGCTCAGCCTGCCTACAAGCTCATCGAATGAAGCTTGTGTTGTTAGTAAACCACACAGCTGGTCTTGGCTTGTGTGTTCTCTCTCTTAGAGGGGCTACAGAGTCAATAATGGACAGGTGACAGGTGGGTGAACAGGCTTAATAAATCCTCTGTGCTTTACCAAGGAGATGATTAAACAATGGACATGCTGTGTCTTTCTCTGTACACTTGAGGAAAAAGGTTACAGGTGATAGAGTTGATACTGCGAGAGCAGACAAATAACTTCTGTCTCAGAGGAGACTGGAACAACTCAATTTCAAATAACACTGATTTGTGTTCAGTAGGGCGGATGTCATCCAATGAAAGGTTATGTAGGGAGACGCCAGAGGAGAGCACTAGGTAAAGCGTATGGTTTTAGACCACATGATGGAGCAGTTACAGATGTACCAGGGTAAAGGAGTCAATGAGATTCAGAAAGTCAGTATCCAGCCAGTGTCTGGGACGTCAAATATGGATATTATAGTCACCCAAAAGCAAGATTCTGTCATGCTTTGCTGTAATGAGTGAGAGAGGCTGGAACAATTAACTGAGGAAGACAGTCCTCAGTGCTTTCTTTAACTAAATGTTACAGATTATGGAATAGCTGACAATTAATACAGTTGCTGGTGTACCTTATTAACCCTACAAAGGCCTGCTCCAGCACGTTTTTTTTTTTACAATTGTTCCCAATGAGGAGCGTGTAAGTTGCTTCATGAAGCCGCCTTGAGAGAAAACGCTGCTAGAGCGTCTTTGTTCAGAGCGCCCCAATCTAGGCGCTCCTAGTTGAAAACTTCTCCACTTTAATGGTGGGATCATTGCTGCCACTGCTCTTAAGGGAAAGCAACCATGTATTGGGCTCAATTTAGACAGAGAAGATCAGGACAGAAAACACAAAAATGGCGTTGCGTTCTCACTTTTTATTCTGTGTGAAGACGAGGGTCTTTAGGGGGAAACCTGCATGCATACGGTGACGCAAAAGTGTGTGAAATTCGATGTAGTATGCACGCTAGGTGGTACTGTGAAGCACTGCCACACAACACTACCAAGAGCGCACGCATGCGTTCAAGAGCCAGCATGAGGAGATCACAGCACAATTTTGCGTTGTTAACCCTTTAGACCATGGTTTCTCAACGGGGGCGTTCGCACAACCTAGGGGGGCGCTGGGAACGTGATTTTTTTCCCCCCATTGTTTAAAAAATATATTATTATCTTTTTTATTTTTTTTAGAAATAGCCTATTTTTATTTATTGGTTTCTAACCCCTCTACCGTCTCAGCTACTTTTTACTGTCTATGCGCAGTGTAACAGTGGTCATACAGTGCGGTTCGGTCCTGCACACGCCCGAACTCCCGTTACATCAGCTATCGTCATGATCTCTATCGCTGATAAACATAACACAAGTTTGCGGGTTAACAATTCAATAACCAACACAACACAATCAAACATGTCTCTCTCTCTCTCTCCCCACCCTGTGTCGCTCTGGAAGTTTAATTGGGTTTATTACAGTGATGGACAATGCTGTTAGCCAATCAGAGGTGAGACATTTGCATGTCATGAATATTCCTGAATACCTTTTATATTTTTTTCACCAAAACCGACTCAGAGGGAATTCATTTCTATTAGTGAACAGCGCAAAATCAATGAAAGACGATGCATTGACACCTCAATATAACACGAGTGTGAGTTGGGCTGTTAGTTTATTTAATTTATTTTATTGGGGGGGGGCGCCCGAGGATCAGGGTAAGGTCAGGGGGGCGTTTGCTCAAAAAAGGTTGAGAACCACTGCTTTAGACGGAAACACATTTTTTGTGTTTTTAAGCCCCGAAAATGCCGTCGCTGCTCAAACAAAGGTACATCTGATCAAATATTTTGTCGTTTTCACCTGCAAGCGTCGTCGTGTAAACAGGTCCTTAGATTAGGCCGGAAACTTCACTTTATAATCTAGAAAATGGAGAAGAAACACGTTCT
This sequence comes from Gadus macrocephalus, assembly GCF_031168955.1. Classification (NCBI taxonomy): domain Eukaryota; kingdom Metazoa; phylum Chordata; class Actinopteri; order Gadiformes; family Gadidae; genus Gadus; species Gadus macrocephalus. The sequence goes on from NC_082401.1 coordinate 1,545,607, forward strand.
TGCCGTGTCGATCTATTCCGTGATATAAAGGTAACGAAGCAACGCTAGTCTAACCCAGATCATTAACCCCAAACCAATGTTTTTAAAGTACATTCCATTTTTCAGTTTCAGGCCTTGTTTCCAACCTATATTCAAACTCAGTGGCGGCTGGTGAATTCTAGGGGGGGCTGAAAGTTTGTAAACCAAACCCATGTAGGGGGGACTGGGGGCAACCCCGAAGATTTTTTTGTGATTTTCCCATACAAATGAAGCATTCTGGTGCATTCTGATAAAATAATAAAGACAAAATAGAACATTTCCTTACAAAGACGAATGGAGCCAGGGAACTAAGTTTTAACTGAATTTATTTGCCTTGTAGAATTCAGCAAGATTAAAAGTGCAAATACATCAATAATAATTGGGAATTATACACAAGTTAACATTCTCTCTCTTTCTCTATCTGTATGTGTGTTTGTGAGAGTGAGAGTGAGTGAGAGAGAGAGAATGTGATTCTAAAAAGGGGTGAGTGTGTTACGGCCAATCTATTGTGTTGGTAACTTCACTCATAAATCTATCTACAGTCAAGTATGCATTTAGACAAATACGATAAAACATCAAATTATTATGTGCAACCTTTTATGTGTGGTTGTTCAAGACACACTGAAGGCATGATGCCACCATAGGTTTGCAGAGAACTACATACAATATGCACACTGAAGGCATGATGCCAACATAGGTTTGCAGATAACTACATACAATATGCACAATGAAGGCATGATGCCACCATAGGTTTGCAGAGAACTATATACAATATGCACACTGAAGGCATGATGCCACCATGGGTTTGCAGAGAACTACATACAATATGCACACTGAAGCTGCACACTTGATTCAGGATTCTCATAGATCAGAGACAGTTCCGTCTTGAGCTTTGCCTTGTTCAGCGTGGGATATGCCTTCACAGTGGCATTCAGAGCATCAGCAGGAAATGAATGGCAGTACCTTTCAAACATATTTCCTTGTACTAAGGTAGCACTCACAAGGTGGCCAGTGAAAGAGAACCTCGCTTTGGTGTGAGCCGGGATGGTGTCGCAGACCTCTTCAGACAGCCTCTGCTTCGCCTCTTCTTTCAAAGCTGTCCTTGGTCTGTCGGTTCCTGATGGCTCTTGCAGCTGGTCAGAGTCTCTGAATGCAAACAAACCAATAATGTGTTTGTTAGGCTGTGTACAGCACTGTAGTCTACGTGATGCACATGTTCACACTTTATCCAGTAAAAAGATGTCAGCATACCCACTTACAATGGGCAGGAATGCATAATGTTAGTGTTAAACACTGTTTCTTTATCTATTGTGTTGGTAACTTCACTCATAAATCTCTCTACAGTAAAGTATGCATTTAGACAAATACGATAAAATATCAATATAATATGGGCAACCTTTTATGTGTGGTTATTCAAGACACACTGAAGGCATGATGAGTATACCCACTTAAAATGGGCAGGGATGCATAATGTTAGTGTTAAACAGTTTTTTAAGCTATCCATTGTGCCTCGCCTAACCAGGATGTCCAGCACAGGGTAAAGCATGCTAGATTACACCACTGGCAATATAATATATTATAAAAAGCTCTCGAGGGCCCTTTTGATGAAGACTGCATCAATGTCCTTCTTCTGGAGCTTCTGGTACAGAATGTCGACGTGTGACCGCTTTTTTTTATTAATTTTGGTCTTGGAGGTCCTGATTGTTTTAATGCCAATTTCTCTGAATTGGATCGTCGACTAAAAGGAAATTCTTTCAGAGACGCAACGGAATTGCACACAGCAGCCATGTTGAAATTAGCAAGAGGTCGAAGATATCCCTTTGCGCTCTTTGCTCGGTTACGTATGACGCAAGCACGTTAGGGCGAGTCCAAAATCCCCGTTGAAAATGCATTGAAGGCTCATTTTCCGTTTTTTTTTTTTAAACATGACAGTCAATGGGAGAACCCTTGGGCGATTTTCCACGTCAACAAATTCGCCCAGAGAGGCAGGACCATTTGAAACGCAACTTGAATCTGACGATTCTGATTGGACAATGACAGATAATATATCTAGAACACTGAAAACTACTTTTGCTGCGATAGAATTTGTTAGAAAAAAAATCCTCTTTCTCCCAGTTGGTAGTGTGTCACCCAACTCGCCCCTATACACCATCCGCCCCTGTTCAAACTTATACTTTGTTACGTTCTTCCTCATCAACTTCTTCATGAGGTGGTTTAAAGGTCCCATGGCATGCTACTTTATGGATGCTTTAATATAGTGTCACAAACTGGCTCAGCATATGTGACAAGGAGGGGAGACAAGTCAGGTTGAAAGTGATAAATGAAAGGTTTTATTACCACTTAAACAATCATATTTACCAATAGCATGAGGTGTGGAGAGTAGTGGCATCAGTGGTGAATGTAGTGCATGGATGAGTTGAGATGTGTGTGTGCTGTTGAGTGTAAAAGGAAGCCATCAAAAGAACCAAGAACCAACAACCTGTAACAGCGTGGAGCCTAGGAGAGAGAGAGAGACAATGAGACCAGGCTGGGTAGAGGCCTAGCCAGGTGTGAGCAACTTGCCCTAACGACCCTCGCTTTCAGCCAACTCCTGCAGGAAGTAGCACCCCCCTCCATAAGAACGAGGTTCCACCTCGTGTTATACATCAAACAAAGTGTCAATATGTCCCAAACTGTCATGGTTCATACGTTACCAATAACTGACAGTCAGTACCGCACTCCCTCCAGGCTGCATCCTCCATACCGACCAACTCTTTACCATACCGACCAACTCATCTCCATACCAACCAACTCATCTCCATACCAACCAACTCATCTCCATACCAACCAACTCATCTCCATACCAACCAACTTATCTTCATACCAACCAATTCATCGCCATACCAACCAACTCTACAACGAGACAAAGCTCTTCACAATACCTGGTGTCTAGGACAATCATTTTTCCAGTGCCCTCGCTCATGGCAGTAATTACAAATGTCAGAATTTACTACTGAACTCCTCCCACCCTGAGTAAACTTTTGCCGATCTGCCTCGTTAGCTGTTTTTATCTTTACTGGCCTAGAATAAGTGTCACTTCTATGACCAGCTGCTCCCGTTGAGTCACAGAAACTTCTGTGTGTTAGAACATATAGAGACAGCACCTACAGAGGCCAACGCTAAGGCGAAGGGCTACGGACTACGAACGACGGACGACGGACTACGGACCTACGGACTACGGACCTACGGACTACGGACTAAGAACCTACGGACTACGGACTAAGAACCTACGGACTACGGACTAAGAACCTACGGACTACGAACCTACGTACTACGGACTAAGAACCTACGGACTACGGACTAAGAACGAAGGGCGACCAAATCATGGCAAAATCTCACAACATCTGACTTAAGTCCAGGCCGAAAGAAAGAACGGAGGATACGGCTGTAGTTGATGCTGTTGCATTTCCAACTTGGCACACTCAGTTTTATGCTTTATAGTTTCCAACTCTACTTCCTTTTCAAATTTCAACCTCTCCAACTCTAACTGCTGTTTTAACTGCAACTGCAGCAACTCCTTCTGTTGTTAAAATGTTAGAGCTCCAGGATTAGGCACTACACTAGTCACTGGACTGCTAACTGGCTGCCAGCACAAAACTCCAGCCTCAAACAGACCATCCCTCAAGCAGGTCTTCACACTCTCCTTTAACTTCTTATCTGGAATGTCAACTTCATAGTGCTCTGCTATCCTAAAGGTACGGCCACACCAAACGCGTTACCTGCGTACCACGCGTATAAAATCGGCAATTTTTCCATAGGGAAGCATTGGTTTACGCGCGTATGAGATGCGTACACGCGTATCATGCGTACCAAGCAACATTTTACTCGCTGTAGGGGCGTATGAGGCGCGTACATATACGCGCGTATATATACGCGCGTACATGTACGCGCGTACATGTACGCGAGGAGTTCAAAAAATTTAACTTTTTACGCTCATACGCGCCGCAATAGCCAATCAGCGTTGAGCTTGACCCGACGTCACTGGCAGAGTAGTGAGCTTGGACAGAAGCATACGGCCGACATCTTTCTTTATTCTGTGTGGAAATAGTAACATAGTTACGCCATTAAATGCTTTTATGGAAACATTTTTAGCGAGAAATGTGCATTTTACTTTCATAATGTTCGCTCGGTGAATGTGAAGGATGTTTGGTTTGATAGTTATGACGAAGAGGGAACGCTCCGTTCACTTGCATGGACAGAGTCTCTGGTTACTAAGCAACCTCAACGTCTTGGCGGACTATATAACTGCTGATCAACACTACGAATGCTGGAAACACACCAGACACACCATGTGAAGTTATTTAACCCGATTATTGTTATTTATATCCGAGATTATTTAATCTGACCCGATCTAAACTCTATCACCCAAACACGGCGGCGTTTGGGTTTCCTACCTCGGACTCCAGCGCAGCCATGTCCATGGCAGCCACGGCCGGCAACTTTCTTTATTCTGGGTGGAAATAGTAACATAGTTACGCCATTAAATGCGTTTATGGAAACATTTCTAGCGAGAAATGTGCATTTTACTCTCATAATGTTCGCTCGGTGAATGTGAAGGATGTTTGGTTTGATAGTTATGACGAAGAGTGAACGCTCCGTTCACTTGCATGGACAGAGTCTCTGATTGCTAAGCAACCTCAACGTCTTGGCGGACTATTTCTCTGCTGATCAACACTACGAATGCTGGAAACACACCAGACACACCATGTGAAGTTATTTAACCCGATTATTGTTATTTATATCCGAGATTATTTAATCTAACCCGATCCAAGCTCTATCATCCACCCAAACACGGCGGCGTTTGGGTTTCCTTCCTCGGACTCCTAAATCCAGCGCAGCCACAGGCTGGGGGGGGGGGGGGGGGGGGGAGTTTTGGGCGGTCTCATCTACGCGCGTATGCGTACGCGCGTAGATGAGACCGCCATTTTTGACACAAAATGGTCAAGCAACATTTTAGCTGCATTACGCGCGTATATGGTACGCGAGGTACGCGCTTGGTGTGTTCGCACTATAAGAAGTTGTTCTTTAGTGCACTGCTCTAGCAAAGCCTGTGAAGGTTCCTGGATGAAACTCTCCACCAGGGAAGCCATCCTCAAAAACAAATCAGCCTAACAAGTTACAACTCTTGACTGAGACACGCCGAAAACCCAAAACCTGAGGTAACAGGTGAACAGGAGCCCCACCCCTATCCTGATGTTAACTACAACCATTAAAACTAGCTAACTAACTTGCCCTAGTCTTCGTGCAGTTAATGGTGGGGGGTACTTATGCACGTGAAACCAGCGGTGTGAAGAAGGCAACCAGAGGACTGGCAACCCTCTCCCAACCCTAGAGGTGCTCCCGAGCTAATAGCTCTACCCACCTTCGCCGCCACCTAAATTGATCACCACGAGTCCCCTAGAGGAACCCGCTACCAAACCTAACAGGGGGAAGAAACTCCTGCTCCAACAGATACCAACATACCCCAGGTAGGGCTAACCGCAAAGCCCCAGTCAAATCTAATCCCCTTCACCACAAACAGAAATGGACCAAATACCTCTCCTTTAATTTCCTACAAGAAATAACCAGCACTGACAACAACCTGACATTTCCCCTCCCAGAACAGTTGATGATTAACCACAGCACAGTCAGCTATGTCCAACAACAAGTAGTGTACACTCCAACAAAGCAAACCAAAAACCATTGTCTGCAAGAGGAGGAAGCACACACCAACCTAAACCGGGCCAATTTACCAGTACAGTCAAAATATAAGCTATTTTAATCCTAGCACTGGATCCCGGACGAGCCCCCACTTGTCACAAACTGGCTCAGCATATGTGACAAGGGGGGGAGACAAGTCAGGTTGAAAGTGATAAATGAAAGGTTTTATTACCACTTAAACAATCATATTTACCAATAGCATGAGGTGTGGAGAGTAGTGGCATCAGTGGTGAATGTAGTGCATGGATGAGTTGAGATGTGTGTGTGCTGTTGAGTGTAAAAGGAAGCCATCAAAAGAACCAAGAACCAAGAACCTGTAACAGCGTGGAGCCTAGGAGAGAGAGAGAGACAATGAGACCAGGCTGGCTTATATCACCTTGGGTAGAGGCCTAGCCAGGTGTGAGCAACTTGCCCTAACGACCCTCGCTTTCAGCCAACTCCTGCAGGAAGTAATCAGCTGCCGAAAGGGAGGGGTCGTAACAATAGGTATAAGTGGGCCCCTTACAAAGTATGTCGCGGTTCATGTTCTTCAGGGAGTCAAAGCCAAAGTTCCTTTCCCCCGATTCCTTCTCAACCATGACTAATGAAACTGGACTAACTAACTAACTGAACTGGGCTTTAAGCCCAGTTCAGACCAAAGATTCACCTTGCAACGACTTGCAACTCGCAACTCCTTGCGACGCCTTGCGACGAGACGGGCTGCGACGTTCTAAAACTGGGCAGTTCACACTGGCTGCAACGGTCTGCGACGGTAGTTGGTTTCCCATAGCAACTGTGAACGCAAGTTCACAAGTTGATCTGGCTGCCTTTCGTGTTTTCACGAAGAATTTATAATTTTTTTGCGGAAGATTTCTATGTGGGTCCACGGTACAACGGAATGAAATCCGACCTTATAAATATCCCCCCCCACGATGGTATGAGTTTGAATCCTGTAATGTATCATATTTTAAGCATTCGTTTTTCATTTATTTCGGCTTAAAACGGTTCTACGTGACAAGTTTCTTCCAATTACACTCCAAATACGAATGAGATGGGAATGTTTTTGACATTTTATTGAAAGACAAATCAAAGAGGCATTCGCAAGGACAGCTACGTGTCTGGCCCAATTTCCAACAGCTGGCGTAGCCACGACAACAACCGACGCATTCGGCTAATGGTCACCAGTTAACACGGTCACGAGTTGAACTTAATAATAATAATAATAATAATAAATTAAATTTATATAGCGCTTAATATGGTACTCTAAGACGCTTTATAACACCACACCAAGTGCCACCGCAATGTCGCAACATGCTTTCTTCTTGCTGTCCCTGTTGCTATACCCCTTACTGCCAACGTCGTAAAGGACAGGTTGCTCCTCCAGCAAGCAAATTTAATTCTCCTCCCTCTCCTCGGACCAGGGGCCGGATTCACAAAAGTGTTCTTAAGATAAAACTTAAGAAGATTCAGAAGAAAAAATATAAGAAGTTCCTAAGAATGCTTTGTGAATCCGGCCCCAGAAGTCTGCCATCTTCGGATTTTTAGTGGACAGTACGGTACCGGGACGCAAGTTTATTTTTTGCAGGGTGGTAGCGGGAAGCTCGTGAATATTCATGAGGGAACTCATCCCTCATTGGCTGGGACTTGGCTCGCTGGGACTTTGTCAGAGGGCTTGTGAAAACAGAGGGCTTGTGAAAATCACGAACGCAAATAAATGGAACGTTGTTATAAATCAACACAAATCATTGTATCAATAGCGTGACACATGTAATACAGTAGTTGTTTTTAGACGAGTTAGCATTACGAGCTAATAGTGGTGCAACGGTTCACGGGTTTCCCGTGATCCGTACGGATCAACCATCACGGTTCGGGACGCAAGTGATCCGCGGATCGGCTGATAAAAAAAAAATGTTGTGCGTTGACGTGATCAGCGCATGTTTAGAGGACAATTCCGGTATTAACAACATCATCAAGTATCATAGCGAAATACAGTTTCTGTTGTGTTTTATTTGGCGTTCCGTAAATCCCATTGAACGTAAACCGGAACCGGAACCGGACGTGTTTAGGTTTGGTTGTAGTCTTTTCGCTCGGTACGCCGTATCAACAGTAGGGCTAGAACTGAGCAAAAAGACTACAACCAACCCCCCTTGCAATGAGCAATGAGTCTCCCAACCGAAATCAATGGATTTACAAAATGCCAAATAAAACACCCCAGAAACTGTATTTCGCTACCAAACTAAAAAAAAGAAGATAAGGATGTCTGCATTGCCTTGGGAGAGTGTAGACTCTAAACTCTCCCCAGGAAATGCAGACATCCTGAATTGTAAATCCAGGGTTCGGGATTATTTACTATCCTATCCATGTTAAAAAGAAGAAGGAATAATGCCTCAGATTGCACATTTTTTAAATATCGACCATGCTTAAAGGAAGCAGGATTATTAACTAATTTGTCACTTTATTTTGTTTTTACACAGTTGAAGATTTTATTTAAAGTCACATTTGTCTTGTTATCTTCATTGCTGTTGTTGATCCGAAAATGATCCGACCCGTGACTCAAAAACCGTGACCCGATCCGAACCGTGAGCTTTGTGATCTGTTGCACCCCTACGAGCTAACGTTTGTTTTGACACTTACAGAAAGGTAGCTATAGAGTTGCCGTGTAGTAGGTGGATTGATAGGTGAAAATCAATATTAAAATTCATGTAGCCCTACGCGAAAATATTCTATGGATATGCCTACAGATTTTATGGCCCTTCTTTCTATAATGTAATTGGTTGTGGGGTGTGGCAGAACCACTATGAACAAATATCAGAAATCATACGGTTTATTCTTATCCATCTACACCTAACCTCCAGCAGCTCCATCTCTCCTCAAAGTTGACATGGGTCTGGCAAATGTTGCAAGCTTTAATAAATCCTGCCATTATGCTCATCACTTCTAGAAACAGAACAGAATGGAATCTTAATGGAAATATCAAGACATGGACAAACAATTAGAAAAAAATAAATTCACCAGCTGCCGAAAGCACTGCGATGCGCTACACATTACGTTATAAAATATAATAATTACAAAAAGGATTTACTACAGTAGCCCCTGTGACACATAACAGTTTCACAGGGGCTTTTAGACGAGTGAGCTAACGTTTGTACTTACAGAAAGGTAGCTATAGAGTTGCCGTGTAGTAGGTGGGTATCATGTGTCACATTATTGCTAAAATGATTCGTGTTGATTTATAACAAACGTTTAATTCATTTGCCGATGCGCTATTCATAACGTTCTAAAATATAATAAATATAAAAAGGATTTACTACAGTAGCCCCTGTGACACATAACAGTTTCACAGGGGCTTTTAGACGAGTGAGCTACTTACAGAAAGGTAGCTATAGAGTTGCCGTGTAGTAGGTGGGTATCATGTGACACATTATTCGTGTTGATTTATAACAACGTTTAATTCATTTGCGTTCGTGATTTTCACACAAGCCCTCTGACAAAGTCCCAGCGAGCCAAGTCCCAGCCAACAAGTCCCGCCAAGTCCCAGCCAATCAGGGATGAGTTCCCTCATGAATATTCACGAGCTTCCCGCTACCACCCTGCAAAAAAAATAATTCGCTACCGGGACGGAGTAAGGCCGTGACGTACAAGTTGTTCTGTGCTGTGATTGGCTGAAGAGAAATAGTTAGATAGCCGCGTTCTAAAACTGGACCTTGCGATTTGACATGTTCAATCTCTGGCGACTCCTTGCAACTCCTTGCGACGCCTTGCAACTCCTTGCAACGGCTTGCAACGACCCGTTCACACCGCCCCTGCGACGTTCTAAAACCGTCTCGTTGCAAGCCGTTGCAAGGTGAATCTTTGGTCTGAACTGGGCTTAAGATAACCGCCACGAGTCTCGTTGTGGAAATACCAGAGATGTCAGAGAATCGATGTGTTATGCACCATAACACCAACAGCAGATCGGTTATCCAACACTTGCGTTGTGTGTAATCTCCCCCCCCCCCCCCCCCCCCCCCCCCCCCCCACACACACACACACACACACACACACACACACATGTGGTGCTCGCACGGTCGTAGCTCATTGTCTCATTGCGGGCCAAATTCTCTGGGCGGGCAAGGCAGAGAAAAAGGAGGTAACTTGGATATATGGGGCCAAATTCGAAATCGGAGCGTCTGAGCTATTATTTTTCAAAGGCGGAGCAGAATACCTAGTGCTCGTTTTACACCTAACGCCATTTCTAGCTACTCGGGGACTATAGGCTAGGGGAACTCATATTAATGTTAATCCTTAAAGTGAAATTGATCTTTAATCAATCCATGTTTGTGTGTGTGTGTGTGTGTGTGTGTGTGTGTGTGTGTGTGTGTGTGTGTGTGCGTGTGCGTGTGCGCGTGTGCGTGTGTGTGTGTGTGTGTGTTGCAGATGCTGCTGACCCAGATCTGGTGTGGTGAGCTTGCTGTGGAGAATCCTTTGTGGAGAGTCTTCCTCTCCATGGTATTCTTCCCCCTCATCTTCACCGGCTTCCTAGGCTTCAGGTGAGCCAACTGCCCCCTGGGCCGCGGCTATTCATAGAGCAGCTCTCCCTTTCAACTCGTCCTTGTGAGTTAGGGTGGAGTGTGGCCGTTTGGTTCCCCTATTTACTCTGAGAGAGATCAAAGACACTGGGGGTGTTAGGAGGGCTCTGTAAACAACCATACCCACCCAGTTTAGCTATTAGTTTTAATTCTGATATCTTCGATTTTTTTACTTTATTACAATGGTTTGTATGAGAACTATTAACTCCATTTAGCCTTGAACTCTGTTCCAATATGTTGACTTGGGTTCAGCAGTTCAACATTTCTTTACGTATTAAACTTTGTAGCTTCAGGATCAGTGTTGGGTATCGTTACTTTTGAAAGTAATCCGTTAGGTTACTTTGTTACTATCAATTAAAAGTAATCCGTTACGTTACTACGTTACCTATAAATAAAAGAAACGCGTTAGAGTACTCGTGCGTTACCAACAATTAAAATGCGTTTGGGGTGCGTGCGTGTCCGCCTAGCGCAACAACAACACACATCCTCCTTTAGATGCACCAACAGTGCTGATTGTTTATGAATCAATCATGAACCTATAGCATAATGACAGGAAAGACAGTCATCATATTGCACGTTTTATTTAACAGGCATTCATCCTTTGATCATTTGAACAGCTTCCATGAATAACATACTCCGGTAACAGGCAGTTATTTTAACAGAATGTAGCTTACCGTATTGGCTGCGCACAAAAGAACAGTGCGTCACACATAGCTTATCCACTTTACAAGTGCAGGCGCCTAACAAAGTGCTTAACAGGTAGGCACGCAACCTTTTAGAATTGGAAATTTAACTCAATTTAACCGTATGCGTTGCACAAAAGAACAGTGCATGGCACTAAAAAAACATTGAAGAACTGAAAATGTTCGTGTGACCCTATAGCCCTACGTTCATAACAATCACGTAGGCTACCTTTAGCCTATTTATCACCAAAGTAATGGTTGAAACGTAGGAGAAGAAGGTGCTCAAAACGACCACTATGTTCTTCTTGTCCTTTTTCACTCTGTAACTCAAAATAATGAGCGTACCTCCAGGAATCTATCTATCTATCTAAGGCTATCTTCTCGTCCATCTTGCCGCGGTAACACACGTAGCTTACACACACAGGTGCGCGCGCACACACACGAAGAGAGCGAGAGAGAGAGATGCAAGGAGCCGGGCAGCAGCATCTGACTAAATGCAGAAAACCCGGGACTTTACTTTCCTTATCGAGGGAAAATCTTAAAGCAACGGAGTAACGAGTGGTTATTTTGGAAATTAACGAGTTACTGATTACTGAATTCGCAAAACTAACGCGTTAGGTTACTCGTTACTGAAAAAAACGAATAAAGGTACGGCCACACCAAACGCGTTACTTGCGTACCACGCATATAAAATCGGCAATTTTTCCATAGGGAAGCATTGGTTTACGCGCGTATGAGGTGCGTACACGCGTATCATGCGTACCAAGCAACATTTTACTCGCTGTAGGGGCGTATGAGGCGCGTACATATACGCGCGTATATATACGCGCGCACATATACGCGCGTACATGTACGCGAGGAGTTCAAAAAATTGAACTTTTTACGCTCATACGCGCCGCAATAGCCAATCAGCGTTGAGCTTGACCCGACATCACTGGCAGAGAGTAGTGAGCTTGGACAGAAGCATACGGCCGACATCTTTCTTTATTCTGTGTGGAAATAGTAACATAGTTACGCCATTAAATGCTTTTATGGAAACATTTTTAGCGAGAAATGTGCATTTTACTTTCATAATGTTCGCTCGGTGAATGTGAAGGATGTTTGGTTTGATAGTTATGACGAAGAGGGAACGCTCCGTTCACTTGCATGGACAGAGTCTCTGGTTACTAAGCAACCTCAACGTCTTGGCGGACTATATATCTGCTGATCAACACTACGAATGCTGGAAACACACCAGACACACCATGTGAAGTTATTTAACCCGATTATTGTTATTTATATCCGAGATTATTTAATCTAACCCGATCTAAACTCTATCACCCAAACACGGCGACGTTTGGGTTTCCTACCTCGGACTCCAGAGCAGCCATGTCCATGGCAGCCACGGCCGGCAACTTTCTTTATTCTGAGTGGAAATAGTAACATAGTTACGCCATTAAATGCGTTTATGGAAACATTTCTAGCGAGAAATGTGCATTTTACTCTCATAATGTTCGCTCGGTGAATGTAAAGGATGTTTGGTTTGATAGTTATGACGAAGAGTGAACGCTCCGTTCACTTGCATGGACAGAGTCTCTGATTGCTAAGCAACCTCAACGTCTTGGCGGACTATTTCTCTGCTGATCAACACTACGAATGCTGGAAACACACCAGACACACCATGTGAAGTTATTTAACCCGATTATTGTTATTTATATCCGAGATTATTTAATCTAACCCGATCTAAACTCTATCACCCAAACACGGCGACGTTTGGGTTTCCTACCTCGGACTCCAGAGCAGCCATGTCCATGGCAGCCACGGCCGGCAACTTTCTTTATTCTGAGTGGAAATAGTAACATAGTTAAGCCATTAAATGCGTTTATGGAAACATTTCTAGCGAGAAATGTGCATTTTACTCTCATAATGTTCGCTCGGTGAATGTGAAGGATGTTTGGTTTGATAGTTTTGACGAAGAGTGAACGCTCCGTTCACTTGCATGGACAGAGTCTCTGATTGCTAAACAACCTCAACGTCTTGGCGGACTATTTCTCTGCTGATCAACACTACGAATGCTGGAAACACACCAGACACACCATGTGAAGTTATTTAACCCGATTATTGTTATTTATATCCGAGATTATTTAATCTAACCCGATCCAAGCTCTATCATCCATCCAAACACGGCGGCGTTTGGGTTTCCTTCCTCGGACTCCTTAATCCAGCGCAGCCACAGGCTGGGGGGGGGGGGGGGGGGAGTTTTGGGCGGTCTCATCTACGCGCGTATGCGTACGCGCGTATCTGACCATTTTTGACACAAAATGGTCAAGCAACATTTTCGCTGCGTTACGCACGTACATGGTACGCGAGGTACGCGCTTGGTGTGTTCGCACCTTTAGAGTACTCTAACACGTTAGTTCTAATAGTGCGAACACACCAAGCGCGTACCTCGCGTACCATGTACGTGCGTAAAGGTGCGAACACACCAAGCGCGTACCTCGCGTACCATGTACGTGCGTAACGCAACGAAAATGTTGCTTGACCATTTTGTGTCAAAAATGGTCAGATACGCGCGTACACATACGCGCGTAGATGAGACCGCCCAAAACTCCCCCCCCCCCCCAGCCTGTGGCTGCGCTGGATTTAGGAGTCCGAGGAAGGAAACCCAAACGCCGCCGTTTTTGGATGGATGATAGAGCTTGGATCGGGTTAGATTAAATAATCTCGGATATAAATAACAATAATCGGGTTAAATAACTTCACATGGTGTGTCTGGTGTGTTTCCAGCATTCGTAGTGTTGATCAGCAGAGAAATAGTCCGCCAAGACGTTGAGGTTGCTTAGCAATCAGAGACTCTGTCCATGCAAGTGAACGGAGCGTTCACTCTTCGTCATAACTATCAAACCAAACATCCTTCACATTCACCGAGCGAACATTATGAGAGTAAAATGCACATTTCTCGCTAGAAATGTTTCCATAAACGCATTTAATGGCGTAACTATGTTACTATTTCCACTCAGAATAAAGAAAGTTGCCGGCCGTGGCTGCCATGGACATGGCTGCTCTGGAGTCCGAGGTAGGAAACCCAAACGCCGCCGTGTTTGGGTGATAGAGTTTAGATCGGGTTAGATTAAATATTCTCGGATATAAATAACAATAATCGGGTTAAATAACTTCACATGGTGTGTCTGGTGTGTTTCCAGCATTCGTAGTGTTGATCAGCAGATATATAGTCCGCCAAGACGTTGAGGTTGCTTAGTAACCAGAGACTCTGTCCATGCAAGTGAACGGAGCGTTCCCTCTTCGTCATAACTATCAAACCAAACATCCTTCACATTCACCGAGCGAACATTATGAAAGTAAAATGCACATTTCTCGCTAAAAATGTTTCCATAAAAGCATTTAATGGCGTAACTATGTTACTATTTCCACACAGAATAAAGAAAGATGTCGGCCGTATGCTTCTGTCCAAGCTCACTACTCTCTGCCGGTGACGTCGGGTCAAGCTCAACGCTGATTGGCTATTGCGGCGCGTATGAGCGTAAAAAGTTCAATTTTTTGAACTCCTCGCGTACATGTACGCGCGTATATGTGCGCGCGTATATATACGCGCGTAAATGTACGCGCCTCATACGCCCCTACAGCGAGTAAAATGTTGCTTGGTACGCATGATACGCGTGTACGCACCTCATACGCGCGTAAACCAATGCTTCCCTATGGAAAAATTGCCGATTTTATACGCGTGGTACGCAGGTAACGCGTTTGGTGTGGCCGTACCTTAACGCGTTACCGCCAACACTGTTCAGGATACATATTATTCCAGTTGTGGATGGGCCAGACCAATTGTGGGTGGTCCTTAAATTAAAAACGTTATCAAATCCCTGTTCAACCTAATACAAATGACTGACTAATATACTGGTGTATTATCTGTGCATAATAGAGATTTGAATAGCTTGATGTTTTTTAGATATTTTGTTGCAATGTAAAAAGTTTCGGTGCATAGGACGGACCTATCCGCGAACGTTCCTTATGCCTTTTTACGCTGCCAAGCCGGTTCGGTCGCGGCTTGGCACGCAAGGTTCTTCTGCGTCTTTCTCATAGATCGCACCATCTTTCAACGTCTTTGTTAAATGTGACTGCATCACCTTCTCTCCCATGATGGTCAGCAGCTCACGGATTTCACCATCTCTCCAGTTAGAACTGCTCATGTTGATATCGCTGCGTTATCTTATCTAGACAACAGAGAGAGAGACAACGCAGCCACACCGCTAACCAATTGCCCGCCCCCCGGAACCGCCGAGCGCCTAATCGCATTTACATCAAAAAGAGACCGCCAGTGTGTGTAGGGTCCGGCATTGTAAAAACGTCTCTGGCGCGTTTCCACTGCAGGGTGCGGAACGGATCGGATCGCAAAGGTGCGGGTCGGGTCGCGTTTCCACCGCCAAAAGTGGGCGTGACCCGGACTTTGCCGTACCCGTTCCGGCCCCATTCTCGGGACTCCTCCGTTGCGCTACCCAAAACGAGACCAGACGCCTGAAAGGGTCCCGTGAAATTCTAGCTACACCCCCCCTCCGTTGATTGGTCGACAGAATCGTCACTTCCGGGTGATGCGGGGATAAAAACAAACAAACAGTAGCCTCGAGGTATTATTCTTTACAATTAACATGTCGCGTAAAAAGCTTGCTTGGGCGAACAAGGAGGTGGAGACATTCGTCTGCATTCTTGGGGAGGAAGACGTTGTTTACGATGTTTACGTAGCTGCCGCGGCGATCGACATCCGGCCTACCACCAAGGGTACTGTCGGCAGTGGAAACGCGACCTCGGAACTGAGCTGGGCTATACCGCCCCCTCCCTACCGCACCTTTGCGATCCGATCCGTTCCGCACCCTGCAGTGGAAACGCGGCATTGTTGGTTCAGACAAAAGAAGAGCGCTTTGGAGTCTTTACCATTACGCACCATATCTGGCTGTTCTTTAGCACGCCACTTTATAGATCTAAGGCCTATAGACTGTAAAAGTGGCCAGGAATCTAATGTTTCCCACATGGTTTAGTTATGCTCGTATAACATGAGGCAGACTATTTCATAATTCTTTTTAATTGTTTAAGTTTTCAACAATATTTCGATATCATTAGCAACAGACTGAGCTTATTATACAAAGAAGATGCATTCAAATGTAGCCTAGGCTATTATGAGATAATAGAGTGGCGTAGTCACGCCTCTTCCGGTAGAGCTCATGGGACCTATGAGATCGAAAAATATGAATGGGTGTCAATGGAGAGAAAATAATTATTTTCTGGTCCCAGTCTTTATATGCCCTGGATTACACATATGTTGTTTGTGGATTTAAAGGATAATTTTTCATGCAAAGAGTTCGACCGTTTATTGTGCAATTGTTCAGATAAAGGCTGTAGAGAAAACACAACGAGAAAGACTACACGGCTCGTATGTGACGTCACGCTCCCTGCGACTGGCGTGGAGAAGACCGACAATCTTCCCATCGGCCTAACTGAAACTCTGCACGTGCCCCGACTTATAGTGGTTTTCACCTCTTTCGATGCTTTTATCCTCCCCATGGAAAAAGTGGTGAAGTGGAGCAGAGTGATCGCCATCTCTGTGCCGAGTTCCAAGTGCGAGTGTGGTGACGTTTATCATATGCGTCGAGAGCAGCGAAGAGCTGTAGTTCACAAAGTGGCCTCACATAAAACCTAAAATTATCCAACTTCTTCACGAAAATTTTTAGTTTTCTTTGCATGAAAAATTATCATTTAAATCCACAAACAACATATGTGTAATCCAGGGCATATAAAGACTGGGACCAGAAAATAATTATTTTCTCTCCATTGACACCCATTCATATTTTTCGATCTCATAGGTCCCATGAGCTCTACCGGAAGGGGCGTGACTTCGCCACTCTATAACTAATACAATAGCTTACCGGCAATTCACGGTCATTCACGAAGATTAACAGCCCTTTAACGCAAATCGGATCAAGCATCAATATCAACAAAGTTTGCTGCATTGCAAAAATAAAGTATTTCAGAAGCCTTTAAAAAAAAGTAATAATAATAATTATTATTTTTTATTATTTTGAAGAAAAGTTTTTGGTGGGGCTGTTGAACAGTGGGTGGTCCTAGGTCCGTCAGTCCGACTCCCACCCTTAACGCCGGCCCGCCGGGCCTGGTTCACTTTACACTACAGCACTAATACATAGCCACGGGAACGTATTCTCAGCAGGGGGTGCTGGAAAAAAAAAACTCAGCCTGCACTAGACTCGCAACTCGCTACATTGATAAAAAAGATGTATAGCAGCGCAGCTCAATTACACCAGTGCATGCGCGCACAGTCGAAAATCGATCGTTGTGTTCACACCATGGTTCACATCCAGCTGCTCACAGAACAAGTTTAGCGCACCACCGCTCCCCTCACACTTTTTCATATAACTTTTTTTCAGCAGTAGGTCATATGAGCATTAAATAAATGCTGCGTCTCAAAATGCCTTGGACAGCAGCGACGATGACTCGCTTTGCCACGGGCCGAAACAGTGCGGATCGACCACAGCCAGAGCGAACACAGCGGGGCAGAGGAGTGTCAGGAATAGTCTTTGGTGTACACATCAGTACGGCCTATTTGCACTACTGTTTAGTGGCAATGCAGTGTTTTATTCTATGCCTTTTTATTTTCGTATATTATTTCAATGAATACAATTTATTTATTTATAAAAACAAGATCTGGGGCCGTATTCACAAAGGATCTTAGGGCTAAAAGTAGGTCCTAACTGGCGAATTTAGGAGTAACTCCTAAAAATAATGGGCGTGTCACTCTTAAATTTAGGACTCCTAACTTTTTTCACTAAGAGCAATTCACAAAGTATTTTAGGACTAAAAGTAGCACCTAAGTCTAGGAGAGCTTAAAAGTCCTCAAGAGGACTCCTAACTCAGTAAGACCTATTCACAAAGAATCTTAAAATGCCTGCGAGACGAAATGTTAGGGTATTCAATTTATTGTGGAGTTAATGCGCGATGCAATGACATCCCCGACTAACAGGAATAATCCGATTAGTCCCGAAATAAAATGTTATAAAGTTATAAAAAAAATATATATAACTTATAAAAAATAAAAATAATTGCGCCATCAAAAGACGAGGACGTGTTCGTCAGTAGGAAGAAAGTGCATTCCATCAACACGCAGGTTGTTTTTGATGCAAATTTTAACATAGCCTACTGGATGTTGTTGCAAAGTGGCCTGGATCTTCAGCTACCCATGATTCGCGCATTTTAATGGTGAGCGGTCTGAGGCAGCTTTTTGAGATGTACCAGTTGGGTGTCACTTGCTGGGTGACAGTGACTATCCATGCAAGACGTGGCTCTAGACACCCTACCTCAATCCACAACCGGGAGCACAGTTAAATGTAAGTGATTACGCAGATTACGCTTAGTCCTATGCGTAAAACACATCGTATTGGCTCTTTGCGAGCACACAAACATACACGAAATGTTGTGGAGAGAGGAATTGGGCAGATGAAACGTCGGTTTCATGTCCTCCACGGCGAAATACGCCTCACCCCAGAGAGGGCAAGCACAGTATTCACTGTATGTGCCATTCTACACAACCTCTGCAAGCGGAGGAACATTCCACAGCCAGACGACGATGATGATGATGATGATGATGGCGATCAACATTACAAGGAATTTGGCCGTGTGGAACCGAGTGGACAGGCATTTAGGGATCATTTTGAAAACACATTTTAGGTAAACACCTTGGCACAAATCAGTCAACACTTGGGTAGTTCGTAACATTTATTTTCTTTTACGTATTTTTATTGTTTGCTTTCTCTCTCTCTTGAACGTGCAGGCTACAACGTCATTATCGTGGTCTGCACAAAATTGTCATCATGCGTGTATTCTGCTAACTGCACTATAACTACTTAATAGGAATTCATTTCTAGCCTGGGCTATTTCCTTGTTTTTCGGTGATTCAGTGGGCTCGTCTGAACAACCAATCACCGAACTGACAGCTTCTAAACTCGTGCACGAGAATTGACGTAATCCATAGCAACGGCGCGTCACTCTTAGTTCACTCTTTGTGATTTATCCTTAGTAAGAGTAGGTCTCAGCGGCTTTGTGAATAACTTTTAAGAAAAAACTCCTACGTAAAATGTTTTAGCGCGAGTTAGGAGCACTCCTAGCGGTAAGATAAAATGCTTTGTGAATACGGCCCCTGGTCTTCAAATCTTTTTTCCAAATATAGGTCGTCTTACCAATACGGACCAATACGGTACAGCGGGCGCTCACATGACGTTAAGCATTTCCCGGTGCATAATGTGACGCTTCAGAACCTAAAATCCCGTTTCTCCCCGTTGACACAACAACACATAACCAGCGTTTTCAGAAATCTCCACTTTGGCCGGAGTTTTTAGAAATAATCATTTTCTGTGATAAGACAGGGCCTCAGACAGGGGGTGCTGCAGCACCCCCAGCACCCCTACTTCCCGCGGTGAGTGCTGTCAGCACTCACCGCGTGTTCTGCATGAAATGCATGTTCTTGTTGTTGTCTTTGCTCAGACGTGACGAGGTGATCCAGAGAGAAGCTCAGAGGACGGAGGACATCATCACCATGGAGACGATGACCGGAAGTGTACGGCGGACCAACGGTAATACGTTGTAAGTTCACATAATGGCTGGTTAATTAAGTCTCACAGCAGTTAGCGGGAACCTTGAACCTCCCAGTGTGGAGCCCTTAAAGAAAGGATGGCTGACAGAAGTGGTTTAATGTTGTGCCACACTAAAGCTACCATTCAATTAAATTCATTTGTATTTTATTTGCATAGCCCTTAATCACCAGTATAGTCTCAAAGGGCTTAGCAGGCCATATATGTATGACAGCCCCTGGCCTAGCCCCCAAGAGGGCAAAAGAAAACTCCCTTAATTAGCAAGGAATACATTTCGTAGAGGAACGCAGAGTGGGGGGTCCCTCCCTATTCACCGGAAAACAAAATGGATAAAGTACAGTTTTGTTGTCAAACACCCTAACTGTTATTACCCCCCTAACTTCCTGTATGGGACCCCTCCCCTCCCTCAGTGAGCCCCCCAGCACCAAGCAGCTGCAGCCCCTGAGGGGGTGTTCCCGGTTGGCCAGCCTGTACGGCTCTCCCCTGGTGAAGTTCTACTGGAACATCCTGTCCTACTTCGGTTTCCTCTTCCTGTTCGCCGTGGTGCTGATGGTGGACTTCCAGAGCGCCCCCTCCTGGCTGGAGGTGCTGCTCTACATCTGGCTGGCCACCCTGGTGTGTGAGGAGGTCCGGCAGGTAGGAGACAGGGAGGGCATCGGCCGATTGAAGACGCACGCACACGCGCACACACACACACACACACACAAGCACACACACACACACACACATGCACGCGCACGCACACACACACACACACACACACACACACACACACACACACACACACACACACACACACACACACACACACACACACACACACACACATCCCCCCCACACATGCTCCCCCACACACACACACGTTCCCCCACACACACACATGCCCCCACAACACACACACACACACACACACACACACACACACGCCCCCCACACACGCTCCCCCACACACACATACAGATACTTAATACCGAGTCAATAAAGATGTATATTTTCTCAGAACTACATGCACATTTTGTTCTCTCTTTAGCTTTTTCATGACCCTGATGGGTTTGGATTCAGCAAAAAGGCCAAGCTCTATATCAGTGACCTGTGGAACATTCTGGACGTGCTGTCCATTCTTCTCTTCATCATGGGCCTCGCCTTTAGGTAGGTTCCTGATCCAGTCCTCCCTCTGTATCAGAGTCACCGAATAACTCCTAATTAGACCTGGATTTGCATTTAAATCCAGTGACTATACTCAGACTAAATCTCAGAGATGTGACGATAGTACTCCTCAAATAAACCACACACACACACACCCACACACACACACACACAGAAAAGTATTTTCCCCTCTCCCGTCTTCTCCTAGGCTAACGACAGAGCTGTTCTACGCGGGGAAGATCCTCCTCTGCATCGACTACATCGTGTTCTGCCTCCGCCTGATGGCCATCTTCACCATCAGCAAGACCCTGGGCCCCAAGATCATCATCGTCAAGAGAATGGTGAGGGGAGGGATGGTGAGGGGAGGGATGGTGAGGGGAGGGATGGTGAGGGGAGGGATGGTGAGGGGATGAATGGTGAGGGGAGGGATGGTGAGGGGAGGGATGGTGAGGGGAGGGATGGTGAGGGGAGGGATGGTGAGGGGAGGGATGGTGAGGGGAGGGATGGTGAGGGGAGGGATGGTGAGGGGATGAATGGTGAGGGGAGGGATGGTGAGGGGAGGGATGGTGAGGCAGGGGTTGACACTAAGGTTTCAAAAGCACTTGCCCATCGGGCAAGTACAGGTCAGGTTCAACTTGCCCGAATGTAATGTTCACTTGCCCAAATTATAATCAGAATCGTGAACGGGCCTCTTTTTGCCAGGCACCCGGCCTGGTTTTGGGGGGGCTCAGAAAAATCATGTTAGCTTCCACACATGTTGTGTTTAAAAAATAACAAACTTCTCTTTGTTTACTTGTTTATCAAGCGGTCACATCGTGCCATGAAGTGATTTCAGTCCACCGTTCCAACCTATTAAAGCTATCGCCAAGGTATATGTAGACCTGCATGATTTTATGCAAATGTACATAACTAAATGTCAGAGGTAGTAGCAAAGATATGTCTTTTTAACTTTCAAGTTTCTTGTAGCTCTAACTGAATAATCACAATCGCGTATCTAGTAGGGTTGTCAGTCACGATACTGGATTTTCTAACTTCAACACTATTCCTGGAAAAAGATCGATATTCTATACCATTTTTAATATCAGGGGAAAAGTTTTTTTCAGGAAAGAACATACCCAAAGTAAATAGATTATATCTCCACAACTGCAAGGGCGATAATGTCATCTTTGGGCCAAAAGAAAGATTGTTGTGCAAGTGAAATATTCAATGGGGATAATACTTGGTTAAAGTGAATAAAGCCATGGAACACAGCATAAGTGGAAGATAACATTTCCACCTGAAATAATTATCAGTATCAGTTGGTCGTTATCAGTTGGGAGCGCTGTCTTACTATGAGACACAAATAAAGGTAGAAATCTTACAATTTAGACACTTGACACCTAAAGGTCAGGGCAATCGAATGCACCAAGCCAAACACTCGCAAATAAATATATGGCCACTAGATTGCGCTGAAGAAGTTTTCTGATTGAAGGCAATTTACCTATTTCCTAAGAAACCTTCTCTTATTCATTGATTGAAAACACCATGTTAAGTTGCACAATTTGGCCCAGATACTGGATAATCTGTTTATGGTGGTTTTATTCTATCAGAATCAACTTTGTGGACAAAAATCACAAAGGTAATACTTCATTTTTGGTTATTAAAAGAAAAGGGGACGTTTCTTCTTAAGTTGTTATTTGCGAGTTTTAGTCACAGAATGATATGGTTTGGACTGTTGGAATAAGTAGAGGCTCAGCTTTCATGTAATATATACAGTAGTTTGTGAGGGTCCAATTTCGTGAAAAAGATCGCTATTGCTGTGTGCATGTGCACAGTTATGAAACCCAAAACCGTGTTCTTGACTTCCTTGATAATTTGCCTCAATCCAAAGTACTTCCAAACTGCACTCTTCCATCACTACTCCATTTAACTTCTACCTAAACCGTTCGCGGAGGTGCTGCACTTGAGATGCTAGCTGTGTTGGCTAACCTGTAGCAGCTGCCAGAGACCGCACTGCGAGTGAGTGACAGAAGGCGGGGCTATATTCGCACTGAAGCGATGCGTGTCTGTTAACTCGCTTTCCGAGAGAAGAGAAGACAGCGCGCTTATCAATTGCAAATACTTCTATTTTGTGTGGTTTTGAGGAACAAAAGGTTGTTCTGCAGTTTCTAAAAACATTTCAATAAATAGCTTTTATATTAACATCCACCCAAAATCCACTTGCCCGTTCGGGCAACCAGAATAAATCTCAACTTGCCCAAACATTTTTTTTACTTGCCCCGGGCAAGCAGGCAACCGTTAGTGTCAACCCCTGGGTGAGGGGATGGATAGTGGAGGGATGGTGAGGGGATGAATGGTGAGGGGAGGGATGGTGAGGGGAGGGATGGTGAGGGGAGGGATGGTGAGGATCAACGGTGAGGATCAATGGTGAGGATGAATGGTGAGGGGGTGGATGGGCGCCTGGCCTGCAGGGATTGGTTCAACTTAAAATGTTCCATCCAGTCTTCCTCCTTCTTCTCTCTCTCTGCTCCCTTCCTCTCTGCTCCCTCCCTCCCTAAGTTTCCCCTGTATTGTGATGTGTTTGATTCAGGCACCTGTTATTGCAAAACCGATGATGGATAGAGAAAGATGCACGTCACTGATAAAACCCCCTCGGTGTCACCCCCTCTGTGTCACCCCCTCAGTATCATCCCCTCAGTGTCATCCCCTCTGTGTCATCCCCTCAGTGTCATCCCCTCTGTGTCACCCCCTCTGTGTCATCCCCTCGGGGTCATCCCCTCTGTGTCACCCCCTCTGTGTCATCCCCTCGGGGTCATCCCCTCTGTGTCGCCCCCTCTGTGTCATCCCCTCGGGGTCATCCCCTCTGTGTCACCTCAGCGGTGTCACCCCCTCTGTGTCATCCCCTCGGGGCCATCCCCTCTGTGTCATCCCCAGGTCATGGACTTGTTCTTCTTCATGTTCCTGCTGAGCATCTGGGTGGTGGCATACGGCGTGGCCAAGCAGGGCATCCTGATCCACAACGAGGGGCGGCTGGACTGGATCCTCCGGGGGGCCGTGTACGAGCCCTACCTCATCATCTTCGGCAACGTCCCCACCAACATAGACAGTGAGGAGAGCCTCCTTAAGGAAACATAATGACATAGACAGTGAGGAGAGCCTCCTTAAGGAACCATAATGACATAGACAGTGAGGAGAGCCTCCTTAAGGAACCATAATGACGTAGACAGTGCGGAGAGCCTCCTTAAGGAACCATAATGACATAGACAGTGAGGAGAGCCTCCTTAAGGAACCATAATGACATAGACAGTGAGGAGAGCCTCCTTAAGGAACCATAATGACATAGACAGTGATGACAGCATCCTTAAGGAACCATAATGACATAGACAGTGAGGAGAGCCTCCTTACGGAAACATAATGACATAGACAGTGAGGAGAGCCTCCTTAAGGAAACATAATGACATAGACAGTGAGGAGAGCCTCCTTAAGGAACCATAATGACATAGACAGTGAGGAGAGCCTCCTTAAGGAACCATAATGACATAGACAGTGATGACAGCATCCTTAAGGAACCATAATGACATAGACAGTGAGGAGAGCCTCCTTAAGGAAACATAATGACATAGACAGTGAGGAGAGCCTCCTTAAGGAACCATAATGACATAGACAGTGAGGAGAGCCTCCTTAAGGAACCATAATGACATAGACAGTGATGACAGCATCCTTAAGGAACCATAATGACATAGACAGTGAGGAGAGCCTCCTTAAGGAAACATAATGACATAGACAGTGAGGAGAGCCTCCTTAAGGAACCATAATGACATAGACAGTGAGGAGAGCCTCCTTAAGGAACCATAATGACATAGACAGTGATGACAGCATCCTTAAGGAACCATAATGACATAGACAGTGAGGAGAGCCTCCTTAATGAACCATAATGACATAGACAGTGAGGAGAGCCTCCTTAAGGAACCACAATGACATAGACAGTGAGGAGAGCCTCCTTAAGGAACCATAATGACATAGACAGTGAGGAGAGCCTCCTTAAAGAACCACAATGACATAGACAGTGAGGAGAGCCTCCTTAAGGAACCATAATGACAGACAATGAGGAGAGCCTCCTTAAAGAACCATAATGACATAGACAGTGAGGAGAGCCTCCTTAAGGAACCATAATGACAGACAGTGAGGAGAGCCTCCTCCAGGAACCATAATGACATAGACAGGGAGGAGAGCCTCCTTAAGGAACCATAATTACATAGACAGTGAGGAGAGCCTTAAGGAACCATCATGACAGACAGTGAGGAGAGCCTCCTTAAGGAACCATAATGACATAGACAGGGAGGAGAGCCTCCTTAAGGAACCATAATGACATAGACAGTGAGGAGAGCCTTAAGGAACCATAATGACATAGACAGTGAGGAGAGCCTCCTTAAGGAACCATAATGACATAGACAGTGAGGAGAGCCTCCTTAAGGAACCATCATGACAGACAGTGAGGAGAGCCTCCTCCAGGAACCATAATGACATAGACAGGGAGGAGAGCCTCCTTAAGGAACCATAATTACATAGACAGTGAGGAGAGCCTTAAGGAACCATAATGACATAGACAGTGAGGAGAGCCTTAAGGAACCATAATGACATAGACAGTGAGGAGAGCTTCCTTCAGGAACAATGATGACAGAGAAATCATGATTATAGTATGGTTGTGTATGTGCCCAGTATTCAGACACTCAAAAACAAAGTCAATACACATCATACAAAGTCAAGTTGCATAGCACACATAAATATTGGATTTGCTAGAATATTCTTTTTCATCTTACTAGGCTATATATATATAACAGTTGCTTTGTTATGTATATATAATTCTATAAAAGAGCTTGACTAATTAAATGTAAAAAACCCTTCTAATGAGCTGTGTATATCACCACAACACTAGTGTGTGTGTCTCCTCCTGGCAGATGCGGAGTTCGACATTGAGTCATGCACCATTGACGGCTCCAACCCCCTAAAGCCCAAGTGTCCGCTGCTGAACGACCACCAGATGCCCGCCTTCCCGCCCTGGCTCACCATCTTCATGCTCTGTGTGTACCTGTTGTTCGCCAACATCCTGCTGCTCAACCTGCTCATCGCCATCTTCAAGTGAGACCCCAGCCCCACCCGCTTTGAGGGAGAGATGTTTGGGGGGGGCGGGATGGTCTAGTGGGTAGGTCTCCCAGTGGGAAGGCTCTGAGTTGGGACCCCCAATTGATGTGGTCTCAAAGCTCAAGAGGTACATTTGATATCTGATCCCTTCATGCAGCACTATTTACATGTTGTAGAATAGAGCCATAGCTTCCTCTCTGCCTGTTTCCATGGTGTGGAACTGTTCACGACCACCTGATCTCCCTCACTTCTCATCAATGGGCTGCTCCACATCCCTCCCATGGCCTTGGTTCTGTCCCGGCATTAACACAAACCAAAACCTAAATGAGACCCTTTAAACTGACCCAACCTTTGGGCCTTCTATCCCTGGAGTTTGACTGCTTTTGAGAACAAGCTTTCGCCATAAGGTGCGTTCAGAGTGTGTTCCATCAGGTTCCGCTCCTCACCCAAGGCTAGTCTCTCATGTTTTCTCAGGTGGGACATAATTAAAGCCTCCCCTCTACCAGCCTCTGAGGGCTGGTTCCTGTCCTGACTCCCTGTAGCCCGACTGACCTACGTTTGCCCTTCAAAGGCACATGGTCATACTCACCTGATGACCCGGTACGCCATTCAGTGGGAATATGATTGCCACTGTTGCCATTGTCCTACTCACTATCTCTGGACCGGCTAACCTCTGTCTTCTGGAGGTTAATAAAGTTGTCAGTGGGCCAGAAATGACCTGATGGTCATCAGTCCCTTAACGCCTTGGGCAAGACTGAGCGCAGCGAAGTCTGGCTCTTCAAGTCCACTGGCCCAGTGGAACTGCTAATCCGAATACCTCGTGTCAGAGGTCAGGTCATCCTGATCATGGTCCTGATTCAGCCGCTGGAATGTTAGGAGCCCCTTTCACCATCTGACCTCTGACTCCCTCATGCAAAGCCTGGAAGGAGGAACTGGCCATTCTCCCTAGAGTAACAATGCCCTCCATGCTACACCTCTGTCAGCTCCTTCTGTCGGACATACCCTCCTTTGGTCAGATTCAACCAATGTACTTGGTTGGTTACAGGCAGATTCCAGCCACTTTAAGGTCTTTGGTGATCCCAGAGTGTCCGAGATTCAAGATCTTTCTCACTGCCAAGCCTGGAGGTATGTAAATACAGTCAACCACCCAGTTGATCTCCATATGATGGGCAAACTCTTGTATGTATCCAGCAGTCTAACCGGTGGAAGCCAACAACTGTAATTAATTGAATAACCTTCTGACGCCTGGCGCCAAGCCCCAAGAAGGAGGAAGCCACTTGAGATGAGTGCAAATTCCTCCAGGTGTCAGGGGCGGCTGTGGAATAGAGCCCTACTATCAGCAACCTTTCTTTGTCCATGGTGTAGGCCATGACCTCTCTCCCTCCTAACCCATGGTGTACTCTGCCCATATCCTGCCCACTGCCTTTGTCCTGTCTGGCAGCAACACAAACCCCACGTGAGGACCCTCCGCCCCTGGGATTCACATACAAACACATGGTTGTGCCTGATAAAAACACATCACTGCCCAGCCCAATCCCCTCCTGTTGCTGTGCTTCGGGTGCATAGTGGCAATAAATGTCAAAGAAAGAAACCTCAGTGGTCCATCCTCTTATCGATGGGGATGCCCAATTTGCTATGAACCAATCCTAAAGTGGGAGTCTACACATAGCGATGACAGCATTCACAAGTTATGTTATATATTTATAATATATAGTAATCTATTCATTATATTTATCATACTGTGTATTTAATTGGCTCTATATGTTCTTCGATTGGATCCAATTCAATACCCAGCAGCAGTCTCTAACTCAGATATCATAGTTTTCTTGAGTGAGAACTTGAGTGTGTGTAAACAAGCATGGATTAAATAAGCATGATGCTGAAAGTAGATGAACAACACAATCCCATTGACACAACATTGGTCTCCTCCTCCCCCCAGCTACACCTTTCAGGTGGTGCACGACAATACGGACAGCATCTGGAAGTTCCAGCGGTACGAGCTGATCAAGGAGTACCACACCCGCCCTGCTGCCCCCCCGCCCCTCATCCTCTTCTCCCACCTCTACCTCCTTATCCGTCGGGCTCTGCTATGCAGGCCGGCGCACAAGAGCAGTGAATTCAGTAGGTCAACGCAAGTATTGGTTCTGATTATAACACATGTTGTATGCCTTTATAGAGATTGGGACTGACAGGGAGGGGGTTAAAAGAGAGAGGTTATGATCTGATGGCTCGAAAGTGGGTTGAATTTATTGTAATTTTCCAAAAAGATTTTGTGTAAAATGTATGCCAGCTCTGAAAGGATTGGTCAACCTGGACACTGTTAACCAATCAGTGTGGGTGTATGACTAATGCGGACCACGACACCTGGGTTCGATCCCTGATGTCCCCAAACTTTCTGTAGCCATCCTTGAGTGAAATGCCTAACCCTGATTCAATGACATTGTAATGGTCATTTCGTTTTCTTATGATTTTGATATGTACTGTATACAATGCTATTGAGTCTTTCAGCAGACCCTTTCATCCATTTACAGTCAACACAGGTACAGTCAATACGGAGCAGACCAGGGTTAGACTTTGAATCAAGAACGCTTACAGGTAGCTTAGAGGCAGGATCAAAACCACTAGATCTGGGCTGGGAGTCCAACACCGTCAACCGATGAGTACTGGTAATTGAAGCATGTATCCCTGATGTTCTGAACCATTCTGTCCCCCTGGGGCTCCTCCCTCAGAGGTGGAGCTTCTGCAGGCCGAGGAGGAGGAGCTGCTGTCCTGGGAGGCTCTGATGAAGGACAACTACCTGCTGTCCACACGACAGGAGCAGAGCCAGAGCATTGAGCGACGCATCAATGACACCGCCCAGAAGTAACCCACCCCCCTGGCCAGGTCTTCATGACCTGAGCAGATACACTGACAATAACCTGATGTTGTTTGGAAGCAGACTCAGTGATGTTAAAGACGTAGAGGTACTTGAGCTCTGGTGTCTCCCCAGGGTCAGCACCCTGGCAGAGGGACTGGAACAGAACAGCAGCGCTGCTGCTGTGGCCAAACACCTGGCCCGGCTTGAGGAGCAGGTGGGAATCTGATTTAGTGATGCATTGTTGTGTTATTTCCGGGCACTTTATCTTTGTTGATTGACAAAGTGAACACTTTATGCACAGAATACACATCTTTTTCACCTTGGGTCTATAAGGTATCAGGGTAAATAATTGAAATGTGTGCACCCTCGTCATTCATCTGAGCTCAGTCAGGTATGTTGGTGTGTAATTAAGCATGCCTAGTAAAGCAGAGAAGCAGTAAATGCAGAGCCTGTATCATGTAAACCCCTTCCTCCCTGTCTCCTTCAGGTCTCCCAGTCGAGCAAGGCTCTGCAGTGGATCATGGACAGTCTCCAAACCCAGGGCCTCCACGCTGGAGAGGAACCGCCTCAACTCAGTCAGTCACTTCCATTGGCTTTCTGTTCTCTGTGATTCTATGATTGTTTCCATAAAGGAGAGGCTTTTTCCAAAGTAAATCTGTCTGTGAATGCACACACAGACACAGGTAATGCAAGGGTGTAGGGCATCTAGCTCATGGATGCTTGGGAACATCGGGGCATCAAACCCAGAACCTTTCCGCTGTGACAACAAATTACATAGCCATCATGCTTGCCGTTCAAACCAGATTTGGTCAAGGGTTATTACAATTAGTTAGAACTGGCTTAGCCATCCGTCGGCTGTTAGTGAGTGAAGTGTGATTTCATAACATACAACTTGCCCTCTCAGTCGAGGAGAATGGAAGAGAGGGTGGAGGCAGAGAGGAATGGGCGGTCAATTTCGTTTGGTTCAAAAGTCTTCCTCTCTTCTGCTCTTTTCGGCACTCTCTCTTTAGAATTCTGTCACTCTAAGGAAGATTGTACCTACAGCACATTGTAACAAAAGTTTATTCTATTAAATTTTCTGTACATAGATGAAAGACCTGTCTTTTTAGCCGTTATTTTATAATTAGTATCTTCTCATGTTTGATCTGCAATGTGTCCTTTACTCATTGCTGCTCGTCTCACCTCCCATCCCGTCTCTCTTAGCAGCGGAGAGTGAGCCTCCAGGAGCCGGCTCGGGAGAAGGGGAGCGAGAAGAGGCCGGCTTCCACGTCAAAGCCCGGCTCTTCAGCTACCCCGGGGCCAAGGGTCCCCGCTTCCCCGTGCCTGAGGAGATGGTCCCATGGGAGGTGACCGCCACCTTCCTCATCATCATGGTCATCAGCAACGCTGAGGTTCCCTGAGCTAACGGTGACCTCTTGTCTGTCCAGGTGACCTTTGGATCCTACGACCCTCCGACATACGACCCGGAGGAGAGCGAGGACTGCCTTGATGGGTACGCTGGTCTTTAACTCCTCCTCCTCTGGGGTCAGAAATAAATAATGTTATTTTAATGATTGTATGAATGAGGATATATGTGCATAGAATATGAAACAATGCTTGGTTGTTATTTGAATGAACATAGCAGATTAAATTATACATATTCAGTTTTGAAGATACATGCTTACGTTTCACCTTGTTCGTTATAATCTCTCGTCCAATCCACATGCTTCTCTCAGATTCCACAGGAAAGCCTTAGAAAAACACAGGTACGAGTCTAGAGCTCAGGCACCATGCATTAGAGCATCATTACTGACAATCTTACAGAATTGATCTCTAATGTCCTGTTCCTGTTCCTCCCTGACCCGCTGAGCAGGAACCCTGGAGGGAGGACCGGCCTCATTGGCAGGGGGGCCCTCCCCCAGCTGGGGGCCAACCCGGTGCTGGAGCTGGTTCTGACCCGGTAGGCCCCGCGCTCAAACCTCTGGACACATCCTCTCTCAAGGACAATTTGGTTAATAATATATTTGTTTTAGTTGGAGAAACCAGGACCGATCAGCCTTAGAGTTCCTGGCTGTCTGGGACCAGTTCCAGGAGAGCTGGGCTCTACCTGGGGTGAGTTCCTAAACATGGTAGTCTAGTTCTCCTCATGTCTGTAGGGTAGGGCTCTTACTGGGGTGATTTCCAAAACCTGAAGGTTTTTTCCTCACATCTTATCTGTTTGGCTCCAACTCGGCTCAGTTCCAACAGAGGATGTTCAGTTCCCATCTTCTCCTCTAGGGGCCTGTGCAGTCAGAAAACCACCTGCCAGCGGCTCTTGAGAAGATGATGGGGAAGCAGCTCTACCAGTACATACAGGAGAAGGTAGAGGAGGGAACTAAGGTGAGCGGCTAGGAATGTGCTAGGGTATATCCACATTGAGCTGAGCTCAACCTGACCTGCTCTACACGTGTCTTACTTGATAATACCTATTACTGAAAGCTAATTTGCTACACAGGAGTTTTGATTTTATCTGCGAGGAGATCTCTGAGGGGACCATGTTTTATCCTTAATTATTCAATTGTCTCTGGATCTCCACACTGTTCTACATACGTTTATTTAAACATGACCGTCTGTATATATATATATATTCATAAATCAAGTACGTGTCTGGGATTGTATCATATGTAATCAGAAGTTGTACTGCTCTCTGCCAGGTGTTTGAAGGCTATGTAGATGATGCCAGGAACACAGACAACTCCTGGGTGGAAGTGACCGTCCTGGCCCTTGAACTGGACAGAACCGGCCCTCTGATGACCAGCATCAACCTCATGGTGAGCAACCCCGTGCTAAACTGATAAAATGGACCAAAGTCCATACCTTTTCGATACTAAAATATAAACAAATATCTTTTGAATGCTGTATAGTGTGATTAAAACTGATTTGATACCTATCAAACATTGTAAAGTTTTTTCAGGTAACTGATTATTTTGTTATCGTTCTTATTCAGTTTGATTGTCATTTGGTGGTGGCTTGTTATCCAAAGCATCCAAGTTCAAACAGGGGTGGTCCCAGTGTGAATCAAACCACCAACCTAGGTAGTTATTGTAAATGCCATGCTCTACTAGCCAAGTTGTATTTAAACAATGATAAAGGATTAAGATTGGCAGGAAAGGCTTTGGACAACGGATACCACTGGACCCCTTAGCCCAACCTGGTCTCACAGGAATCCGTGAAATGATCACGGACGCTTAACTCAAGTCAAAATACGTGGAATCCTCAAGGAAACACACCAATTTCCGTGAGGCCACCACGGATTTTGCTCCAATGCAAGTTGATGACACTCATATTCCGTGGCACACACTCAGATCCCCGTTTCAGTGAACGAGTCGACCACGGGCGCTTAACTCAAAATCCGTGGTGGCCTCACGGAATCAGTTAAATTGTCTTTGATATGCCAACGGAATTTGCTCGAATGCAAGTTAATGACACTCATATTCCATGGCACACACACACAGATCCCCATCTCAACGACCGAGTCAACCTGGTCTCACAGGGATCCGTGAAATGACCATAGCCTATATATATATATATATATATATATATATATATATACACATATATATATGAATGAAATTCATATTGACGGTATGGCACTATATCCCTGTTCTCGCCCATGCACCCATCTTGAATTTAATAGACCATTTTCGTTGCTTCGAGGATGTCTGGTGGTCTCCGTATGTAATCAATAAATAAATAAACATCTATATATAACGAAATACGACGAAAATTTCGGACGAAAATAAATATCTATAAATAAGTATGTGTATTTATATATATATATATAATATATATATAAATATATATATATATATATATACACATACATATTTATAAATAGGCCTATATATTTATTTATTTTGTTGCTTCGAGGAGGTCTGATGGGCTCCCTATATAATAAATAAATATAAATAAATAGGTATGTACTGTATATATACCTATTTACATACATACATATTTATGTATATTTATTTATTATATACGGAGACCACCAGACGTCCTCTAAGCAACGAAAGTGGTCTATTAAATTCAAGAAGGGCCGGCGAGAATAGGGATATAGTGCCATACCGTCAATATGCATTTCATTCATAGAATTTCCGAGAGGATGGTCAATGGTCAGATACAGATCTCTTTATAACAATAATTTATATCGATGTAACGAGAAAGGATGTAATGATAACGGCAACAAAATAAAGGCTAGGCCTACATGGTTATAATAATTTAAATATAATTAACTTATAAAGCGTATAACAGACAACGAGACAATCTAGTTGTGGGCCAGCAGAGGCTGCATTTTAACCGAATTCGGCCTATAACCTTATACATATAATAGTCTTACTCTATATGTCAAATGTATGATATGCTGTAGGCCTACGTATAGGCTAGTTTTTTATATTATAAATATTTAAATATTGTCATACCTGAACCACATTCCCCATAGAAAAAGCACACCGTGTTACTTGGTGTTACAACCCTCTTCGTTGATTGGATTGGTGGAAGTGGATTGTCAATGGTCAGATACAGATCTTGTTATAACGATAATAGCTACATGGTCTACTTATAATATTATAACTAAATAATTGTATATTTATTTATATATAATGTATATTTTAATATTTAATTGATTCAATATTAAACCAATGCATTTCAATCGGGAGATTATTTTCGACTTCAGAAGGGGGGGGCGGGCTGCGCAGGATTCGTCAAACCAACAATCCGGTTTATCCGATTTTTGAGCAGACACCCTCAGAAACTGAAACTAACCACGTTCCTTAAACCCAGTCTCACACCTGATTGCAGCAAAACTGCTCACAGCGGAAAACACATTACAATAATGGCTCTAAACATGTGACACACCTACATTTTTTTGGCCTATTCTTTTCAATGGGCCTGACTGTCATGGTTGCTATGGTGGTTGCCATCGACCCCCCCCCATATCTTTCAATTTTTCCACAGTTTAGACTTGTAATTAATTCATTTTTTTAATCACTGTCTGGTGGCCAGTTGCGTCACTCTGAGAGATACGCACGGACATATTTGGTAGTGAAACAGCCTATAACCTATTCGTGAAAGCAAAACATCAAGCTCATTGATTGAACGAGGCAGGGTTATTTGAAATAATTCATTAAGAATATCATGTGTGAGAGGTCATTCCTCCCCCTGAGTGTGTATTGACTATTTCTGGTGATTGAAATGCTCATTGCAAGCTTCCTATTTATGTCTAGTGTACCCCTACTGTCCACAAGCACACTCCCCCTCCACATATGGATATGGAGAATTGTTGCCATGCCCCAGTGGTGGTGGTGTCATATCTATGAAAGAGGGTATTCAAATATACTACAATGATCAATTAGGAGGCCGAAGCCCTAAAGGAAGTGATGCAATAGGTAACTTCTGAATTAAGGACAGTAACAAGTAAGCTATAGACCTGGAGCTCAAAGGACGCATACGATCATCAATATAGGGATTCCAGCCCTACAAGAAATTACTCAGCAAGTGCACTTTCTCGTTGCACCTCACCCAGCGGCTCGCTTGCAAGATTTTGGCCTGAAGTTCTTCCCAGACCTACAGCCTAGCCATCCAATATTCAAATCGGAGCATCAGGCCTCTTTTTAATAATGACAGAATGTTATGAGAGAAATTCACTCTTACTTTTTGTTATCTAATAAGGGGCATGGTGCCGGCTCCTTTTGACGTTTTACCCCAGACTTCAAAATCTTGTCCACAGGCCAGCTGTATCTACACACCTTAAGGCACACATTTACACCTCCATCCCACCAAAAATGGGGACCAGAAACGTACCTGTCTTATGCACATTTACCTTACTGTTGGAGGTCACGCCCCTTTTCCCACCTTTTCAAGATAGCTTGAGATGCCAAAATGTATACGCACAATTCCCCGAGAACGACATATCTGAGATTTGAATTTGTAGCCCTTAGAGAAAAAAGTTTTCCAAAATGGGCTGTTTTTTGGACAAGGCCTCTCAGAAGGGTTGCCTGCAAGACCTAGTGGATCAGAATGTGGTTGAAACACAGTTTTTGAGATAGGAAGGTCCTACCGCCCTGTAACTTGACTACCTTATTCTAGGGCGTAACTGGGACACCCACACCGAAACGTGGCCCTCTCTGACCACGAGGGCAGGGAGGGGGGGGGGTCTGAGGTTTTGGGTTAGGGTTAAGGTTAGGGCTGGCTTTACACACACTTAATAAACTCAATTTTCTTCGCAATACTGTCACTCTTTTACATGCCATAAGTCTATATGCATTTGTTAGACTGCATATAACATACATTTTTGGCAAGGTCTTAACTTCTTTTCTTAGGCATAACTGTCTGTCTGTCCCGTCCTCAACACGTATTGGCTTCAGCGGCTGCGCCCGCAGCCTAAGCTCACTTCACTTGTTCAGTTCAACAGTAGTGTCACACTATGAGCTCAGCTCAACCTGACACTCCAGGGGAGAATTACGACTGTCTTTAAACTGGCAGATAAAGTTGCTGCATTTAAAGCCAAGCTTGATTTGTGGGGACGACGAGTGGACAGGGGAGTATTCGATATGTTCCAAACATTAGTGGGGTGTTACTCGGCTCAAACGTAACAAAGATACGGGGTAGGAGACAGCGCGAACAATCAACGTTTCTTCATTTAATTGCGTGAAAAGCACGAATCAAACAGATCTTGACAATCATAGTGCAAAGCACAAATCAAATCTCCCGCCCTTGTCTCTCCAGGCCAGGCCCACTTTTATCCGGTTCACGGGGACACACCCCCTATGCAGGCACACCCCCATCCTGGAACATGTGGGTCCAGGGCCCTGTACCACGAAGCTCGCTTAGAGGGTTAGCGAGGTATGTTGAGCTCCAAGCCTGGGTTAGTTGTACCACGAAAGTCGATCTCTTTTAGCGTCGCTGTATCACCATGGTGACTTATGCTCGCAACCAAACCTGGTCGGGAGCAGTTTTTCGGCTTAGTCTAGCCGGAGATCGGCTACTTAAATCGGCGTGAGCAGCTTCCTAGCCCCTCCTCTGACAATGGCGTCACCATTTGTGGGTGTTCCCGTGGACCCCGGCGCACTTCTCGTACAGGCGTCTCTCCGGAGACAAGGGTTTTACGGGACAGAACCGATCCCTTGGCATTGTCTGACGATATTCAGATTTCAGACTTTATTGTCATTGTGCAAACAACGAAATTGGGGTTCTACATGAGAGATACAGATTCTCATCAGAGGGTGTTCGTTATTTGATCGTCCTTTTGGACCTTATGTAGACAATGCGCATTGTGTCTCAGTGACAGAGCGCTAGAGTGGAGGTAGAGCGTCAGTCTTGAATTTCTGCGCGGGGGGTTCGACTCCCAAGTGACGCGAATTTATGTGAAGCTTAAAAAGTCCTAATTCTCATGCATATGGAATACTTATTCACTAAAGCTTATGGAATTATATTTTTGTGCTTATTTCGAACTTGAACCCATATTTTCAAGGCCGTGCTGGCACCACATCTATGGGGGTAAAATGCATGATGATAGACCGGCGAATTTGAACCCCGGTCGCTGGCGTTCGGGTCTTATACTAATCCACTACGCTACAGCCGCTACCTCTCAGCGGTCGAAAACATGCGATACATTTCTTAAATAGGGTGTATTTAAAGTGAATTCCCTAAATGATAGAATAAGGCAGGATGGACGTTGCTTATGCATTTTTAAATCATCATCATTCTATTTGGATTAATGGCGAACAATTCTGCATTTGGCATAGTTATTTTACAGACAATATGCAGAATATTTTCACTTATACTCATAGACTGCTTGATCTATCGTAAAGGTGAGAAAAATGAGAAAAATGCACGTGAACGCGCACTGAACCTAAAGCGGAAAACCAGGTTCTACTAATTGAATCTAAAGTGAGCTTCGTGGTACCATTTAACTCTGATTGCGAGTTGCGGCTCTGTCGAGCCAGGTTTTCCCAAGAAAGCCTGGGTATGTTCAGCGAGCTTCGTGGTATAGGGCACTGGCCTATGAGAGCAAGGCAGACAAAACAAGTAGCACACATACAACGACAACTGAAAGGCCAATGTGGCCGTAACACCCCCCCCCTTAAAGGGCAACTTTACCCATTTCACATAAGCTTTGTATTTTTAGAACCCCCCTCATATTTTTGAATGGTCTAGCATCATTCCCTTATTTTCTGGAGAGACTGGAGAGATCAGTATCGATCTCCAACACTTCCTGTTTACAATGACGCAATATGACGATTTTTGCGTACAAGAAAATAGGAAGTGTAAGAGGGGATGATTGACTACAACCACTAGTCCCACCCCCCTCTTGGGGGTGAGACCCACTGACGCTACAGACCTATTAGAGCAGTGCCAGTGGGTGGGACTTCACCAGCAGAAACTAACATCCACAGCGTCTGAAGCAAAGATAACAGAGGCTGTTGATAAAACTGAAGTACATTGGCGGAGGGTACTGGATCTGACATAGAAGATGGCTCCATGCAAAAGTTCACCATTTCGAAAGAAATACAAACGAGGACTACCGTATTTTCCGCACTATAAAGCACACCGGATTATAAGGCGCACCTTTAATGTATGGCCTATTTTATAACTGTTTTTATATATAGGGCGCACCGGATTATAAGGCACATAGAATAGAAGATACTGCAGTCAAACGTTTGACTGGGGTTGCGTTATGCATCGACTAGACCGAGCTGTGCTAAAGGGAATGTCAACAAAACAGTCAGATAAAGTCAAACTTTATTAAGCGTTCTGACAACTCCGGTCACTCCCATGGAAACGATGTTCAAACGTTAATGTGCATATTAAAGGCACCCAGTGCAACTTTATGTAAACATTCAATGAAAAATAAACATTCAATTTCTAGTCTTTTTTACACGTAGTAAGTTTCAATAACTCCATACCATTACATATCGACATTCAAGGAGCAAAGATGAGACGTCGTTGTGTGGTGAGAACTGATAGAAAATCGTAAACAACAACAATCGCCGGTGGGGAGAAGCCATTTTTCCATTGACTGGAAGCCTGCTTTATTTATTGTAGGTTACAAAAAATAAAGAAAATGGCGGCATTGTTGTTGTTATCGATTTTGTATCAGTTCTCACCACACAACGACGTCTCATCTTTGCTGCTTAAATGTCGGTATGTAATGGTATGGAGTTATTGAAACTTACTACGTGTAAAAAAGACTAGAAATTTTTAAGCCTCGAAAGTTGCACTGGGTGCCTTTAACAATATCTGATCAATATCAATATCTCTTAACAGTAAGCTCACTTTTTCAGTTCATTCCCCGTCTACGAATCCCTCGAATTCTTGTGTGTCCGAATTGAACAGTTGGGCGAGTACGGCATCCAACATGCCCGGATCCCTCTCGTCATTATCCGAGTCAGTGTCGCTGCTGTTGCCTGGCAGTTCCAAGAGAGTCTAGCTGCAGACATCCACCCACACGCTCCAGACATCCACCCACACGCACTTCCGCTGCAGACAGAAACATCCACCCACACGCCGGAAATCGGATAATAAAAAATAAAAATCGGAAAATAAAATAAAAATCGGGCGTTACGTAATGTGTTTACATAAATGAACGGGCGTTAAGTAATGTGTTTACATAAATGAACGAAATAAATTAAGTTATAAAATTGGATAAACGCTTCCGGTTTTGGACAGAAGACCTGACACTCGCTGCAAATACACACACCTTATTCAGAATTCCCTCTGTGTTATACTGCAATCATCTCAATTTAATATTTGATAAGACACAAACTGATACTCGTATTGTAAAGCTGAAGGGCATCAGAGATTGAGGCTAATAATTATTTTAAATACTATGTATGAGTGGACAGGAATAGTTAGAACAATTCCCCTTTAGCTTCACCTTTTCTGACATATTTATATTAGGTCTAGCTATGTTACATTCTGATGTCTTAATAACATAAGGTTCGACTGCATTCCAACATAATTTATCATATGTTATTAGCACTTTTGCATTCCTAAATTCTTACTCTGAACCATCATTCATTTAATATCTGGCTCTAATTGTCTATAATATTGTCTTACCTTGTGCTGCTGGACCACCTTATTTGCCCATATTTAAATACGACAAAGTCAAGTCTGTGTTTTAACTTAGCTCTGTGTGTTACCAAAGTGAATAAGTAAAGTCATACAAAAAATCTATACATTGTAAACGTTATAACACTTTATTAAGAACACTCAACAGATAACTGAACTCAGAACCTCAACACACACACACACACACACACACACACACACACACACACACACACACACACACACACACACACACACACACACACACACACACACACACACACACACACACACACACACACACACAGCAATGTCACTGGCTGTCCACCCAGCGACCCAGAAACATGGCGTTGACCCGAAGATCCTCCTCAGCTGCCATGTTAAGGAAGACCTCCATGTCTTCCTGAAAATCATATGTGAAGAGCAGGGGATACTTTTCTTCTTCATCAGTTGAAGAACGTATCCTTTCCAGGAGCTCCTGCTGTTCTTTTGTGTCCATATTCGGAAATGCGGCCTCGACCACCTTCCCCCTGAGCAAACCTGCATTCTGACGCAGCCAGGAAACTCCAGCCACAATGTTGTCAAGTGGCCCCTGTTTAATGGAAAATGAAATGCCACCAAGTTGGAATCATTTTATATTCAATTATATTATTTTTACAACCAGTTAGTTACTTAAACTAAGACTTGGAACTGTAAGGTTCTACACCCCGGACTGCAGACAAGCCCATCCAGATAATAACACATCAAATTAGACAACAACGGCACTGTGGTGGAAAACATAACTGGAGGGGGTAAGTCTGTCTACAGAGAGGAGGACCTGAAACTGTTGAACACTGAGTGAGTTGAACACCAGAATAATTTTGTCCTCTTTAAATACTTAAAATAATGAAAGTCCATCACACCTAGGAGGATGGCACATTCTTTACAAAAGATTATTGTCATGACTGAATGGTGGAAGATTCAGGGAAATTATCATTGATCTTTGTGTCTAAGATCAATGCAGGCAAAAGATAGAGGAAAATAAGTCAGTGACTTATAAAAGTAAGCAGACAAACATTCATAAATATTGTCTACAGACATATACACAATACATTCTTATATTCTTTCTACACACATACATATATCACCTTTAAATGTAATGGAATGTTTTATGTGGGATTCCAGGTGGCACTGAAGCTTCGTGTTTACGGTTGGTTTAAAAGTTGGGCATAGGGGGCAGTGGAAAAGTGTGCAGCAAGTTGTGCAGCGTTTGACTTCTGGCTTTGAATCATCCCTAAAAATCGAGTGATGCATCTACAAAAGACAGAACATTTTTTTTACAATTGATGTTGTAATTGTAGAAAAAATTAAGATCAAAGACGATAAATTCTCACAGCACAGCAAACTATTTAAAGGCCGGTAATTCAGTAGTGGTTGTAGTCTAGACGAAAAAGGCTGAAATAGAAAAACTTAACATTTATTAGGGGTGTGCAGCAATTATTGTCCCTTCAGAGCATCAACTTTAACTATTATTGGCATATAAGTAATGATGAGATATATTTCTACCTCATACTGTACTTTACATCTGTTTCTCTCTGTCATTATATGTTTTATGAACTGTCTGAGCCCCAGCACCCTATTGACTGGGGGACATTGAACATTTAGAATCTGAGACAGGATAGTAGGCTAACAGTAATTCATTAACTTTTATCTGTTTTATTAAATTTTTCATCTCTTTTACCCCTTTTAACTGAACTAAGTGCTATGATCTCTTAGTTATAAACAGATTGTATGAACTAAACAGGCAGATCGAATATTGAACGATCGATTTTGTCTATTGAATGATATCACACTTCTCAGCCACCGCTGCGGAGATGAACAGCTGATAGGTGCAACTCTAGTTAAAGCGAAACGAGCTGCGTCAATTAAATTCGTGGTAATTATTTTATTACAACTTAACTCTGTTTTGGACTACAGATGACTGTCAAAAGTCCAAATCTTAAAATCGTTTATTCTCCCAACACATCTACAAATCTCTAAAATCGTTTAATAAGACCGACTATAGGCTACACAACATTTACAAAAAACATTTGCCTATCTTGCAAAAATGACACCTAGCTAGCGTTTGCCACCGTCAGTGTGGAATAAAACAACAAATGCTTCATATTGGTATAACGTTCTGTTATTTGTTTGATGAAAAAATCTAAACTTAATGAAACGAATAGATCGGTAAAGAAATGCAAGTCTCGTGCATTTATAATTGTATCGCTGTGTTTTGAATAGTCACCTACCATAACCTCCAAGTGCAGCTGAGCCGAACGTCACATCTTCGTGCAGTGAGTCCCGTTGTTACACCGAATTCTGCGACCCACCGAAAAGTGTGACCCGAGGGGGCGCTGTTGAATAATGTGCAACTCGCGCTCCAGACATCCACCAGCACGCA
The DNA here is from genome assembly GCF_031168955.1 of Gadus macrocephalus. NCBI lineage: Eukaryota > Metazoa > Chordata > Actinopteri > Gadiformes > Gadidae > Gadus > Gadus macrocephalus. The sequence goes on from NC_082401.1 coordinate 1,586,853, forward strand.
ATTTCCGGCGTGTGGGTGGATGTTTCTGTCTGCAGCGGAAGTGGGTGTGGGTGGATGTCTGGAGCGTGTGGGTGGATGTCTGCAGCCAGACCCCTCTCGGCAGTTCAGTGATTATTCCTGCCTTCGTAAAAGCTTGGACCACAGTTGAGACTGTGCCCAGGCATCCACGATCCATTGGCAGATAGTGGCGTAAGTCGCCTGGCGCTGTCTCCCCGTCTTGGTGACGTGTGTTCGCCTTCTTGGCCCCGTCCACACGAAGCCGATTTTTTGGGTGAAACCGCATAATGCTACGGCCACACCAAACGCGTGTAACGTGCCTAACTTGACGCTTGATCATTGTGTGTCACAAAAATGGTTCAACGCGCCTGTGGCTGCGCTGGATTTAGGAGTCCGAGTAGGAAACCCAAACGCCGCCGTGTTTGGGTGCATGATAGAGTTTAGATCGGGTTAGATTAAATAATCTCGGATATAAATAACAATAATCGGGTTAAATAACTTCACATGGTGTGTCTGGTGTGTTTCCAGCATTCGTAGTGTTGATCAGCAGATAGTCCGCCAAGACGTTGAGGTTGCTTAGCAACCAGAGACGCTGTCCATGCAAGTGAATGGAGCGTTCCCTCTTCGTCATAACTATCAAACCAAACATCCTTCACATTCAACGAGCGAACATTATGAAATGTAAAATGCACATTTCTCGCAAATTTTTTTTACATAAACGCATTTAATGGCGTAACTATGTTACTATTTCCACCCAGAATAAAGAAAGATGTTGGCCGTATGCTTCTGTGCAAGCGTCACTACTCTCTGCCAGTGACGTCGGGTCAAGCTCCATGCTGATTTGTTCCCTTAGTAGATGGAACAAGGAGGTGTCCGATAGGCGGAGATGATCAGCGGGAGTGGCCAGTGAAGCTGTGCATCGTGGTGCATGGTGGGAGTTGTTGTCTTCAATCCACAAGCGCCAAAAAGTCACTTTCTGCCTTTTCTCGGTCATGACGGCACCAAATTTGAATTTTATTTTATTATTCGACCACATATAGGACCCAATTTCAATACATATTCATGCCTCCACCGGTGAAATGCTCCTTTAAGAAGGAGCTTGCAGAGTATCAAAAGACACCACAAATACAAAACAACTACATTTCCGAAACTATCTCCAACTAAAACCCCTTTTCTTTGAAGGCGTTTTCCACTTTGTCCAAACCTTTGTCATCCGGGCCCTGGAAAAACAAAGCAGACAAAGGAAAACATGGAGAAACACACATGACCACACCTAGTCAGTGGGAGCACGGGATAGGGTATCAGCAATCACATTAGCAAACCCTTAATATGACGTATATCTCAATTAAATGGCTGAAGAAAAAGAGCCCAGCGCATCAACCGCTGGTTGGGGTTCTGAAGTGACTGTAAAAAGGTCAGAGGATTATGGTCAGAATAGACCACCAAAGAAACAGCACCTACATAAACATCAAAATGTTGAAGTGCCCAAATTAACCCCAACGCTTCTTTTTCAATCACAGAGTAGCTGGACTGATAGGGGAGAGACTTCCTCGAAAAAAAACTAACTGGGCGATCGATGCCTTGCTCATCTTCCTGAAGCAATACAGCACCAGCTCCTACCTGGCTAGCGTCCACATGCAGCTTGAACGGCCGGTCCAACTGCGGCGCGGCCAAAACAGGAGAAGATTAAAGGAAAGCTTTTACTCTCTCAAAAGCAGACTGGCATACCGGAGTCCAGTCAAACTTCACCTAGGACTTCAAGAGATCCGTCAACGGCGCAACAACAGATGTAAAACTAGGACAGAAACCACGGTAAAACCCCACCATGCCCAAGATACGCATCACGTCCTTCTTACTCGTGGGCGATGGGTACCGGCCAATGGCCAAAGTCTTTGCCCGTACAGGACGCACCTGTCGTTTTAACCACAATAGAGATTACTCTTGTAAAGGGGCAGCCAACAAGGCACTTCCTCTGGTTTTCACCACAATAGAGATTACTCTTGTAATGGGCAGCCAACAGGGCACTTCCTCTGGTTTTCACCACAATAGAGAGGTCATAATGTCCGGCGATCAGGCGTTAGTCTGCTTTTCTGCAGCTTTCAACACTGGACATGTCCACTTTGAATGACCAGTTGCATGACAGTACCGGCAACCCTGATCTGCGTCAGTTCTACTCGAGCGATCTACTCCAGAAGCCTGATGTGATTGTGCACCAACGTTCACACTTCTATTGCTAGAAAAAAATCAACCTTGTGGATGTTAGATGAGCGCATATGAGCTTTGTGAATTAACTCGTACTCATCTACCAACACAGCAGAGTCAGACTCATTAGTTGCCTGCTTCTCCGCAACGTACGTTGCAACACGCTCTGGCAATGTGCTCTTGAATTGCTCAAGGACAATTAAATCTATCAAATCCTCATATGTCTTAACCTTACAAGCAACACACCATCGCTGACATTGCAGGCGCAACTCCCTTGCAAACTCAACTTTCGTCTGGTCCGAACGTTTCTGTATATTTCTAAAGCATTGAGGATAAGCCTCTGGAATTAATTCATACGCCCGCAACACCGAAGCTTTCACAGTGTCATAATCACGGGCCTCTTCAACAGTTAACGCAGAGAAAGCCCGCTGTGCCTTTCCTGTGAGACAGCTCTGAAGCAGAAGCGCACGGACGGTGTGAACCAGGCCAGTCCTGTGTATCAGCCACACGCTCAAACAGAAGAAAAAATGTATCGACGTCTTTCTCATTAAAGTGAGGAAGCAAGTGTAGACTAGTTGCTATATCGAGCTTAGGAGGACCTGCTGCACCAGGTGATGTTTTTTTTCCATGCCGAATGAGATCCAAACGCTGAGCTTCAAGCTCCAGCTTTTGGTGTTCTAACGACCTCCGTGCGCGTTCATTCTCCTTAGTGAAGTGGAGCCTTTCGAACTGCAACTGATGCAGAACTTTACTGTTTAACTTTACTGCTGCATCTGAAGCAACTTTTTCTGCTGCTCAAAAGACAGCATCGCCCCAGGTTTAAGAGACGGAGGATCTTACTCTTCGTCTTTAACCAAAGGGTTTCCAAGGTCCTCAAATGAATCATCGAGAGGTTCTTCCTCATCCTCTTCGTCAGACGCAGGTCTAAAGTCGGGTGCATTAATCAGACCCTTTGCGCACAACGCCAACTTCACCGAAAGTTTGACATAACTTTTAAGTCGAGTGGAAGGAAGTTAGATTCTATAATGGGCAGCCAACTGTATTAACTGGTCCTTAGTTAACGCATTAAAGACAGCCCTGGATGGTTCTTCAACAAACTTTTCAACAGGTGACGTCATCCTTCTAGCGATTAACGCATCACACCAGCTGATCAAAATCAGCCAAGACTCCCCAGCTGAACGAAATCAGACAAGACTCCACACAACCAGACAATGAAAACTAAACAGGGAAGCCCAGCGATAACATAAGCAAAGACCATTCCAAATTTTACCAAATCGTATTAACTAAACGCGGATCTTCAAACAGGCCCGTGGTGGGATGAATTAAGCACTAAGCCCGTAGGTATCGCAAAACAGTGCCCCCGAGACAAATGCTCTAGCCACAGGAACTGTTAAAAAATAATAAACCACACGTCCCACAAAATACGCAAGCCTGAAAGGAATAGTTAATGGCCCCGCAAATAGTTGCTGAACTCACCATCTCTCATTGTCCGACATTCCTGTGCAGACAAACGTACCCCGCAGCCTATTGCAACCAAGGCGCAGGTAACACAGACCCCTGTTTCACGGCAGAATATCGAGTTTGGAACGAGCCCCCATTTGTTACGCGGCTCAAATGTAACAAAGAAACGGGGCAGGAGACAGCGCGAACAATCAATGTTTCTTCATTTAATTGCGTGAAAAGCATGAATCAAACAGATCTTGACAATCATAGTGCAAAGCACAAATCAAATCTCCCGCCCCTGTCTCTCCAGGCCAGGCCCACTTTTATCCGGTTCACGGGGACACACCCCGTACGCAGGCACACCCCCATCCTGGAACATGTGAGTCCAGGCCTATGTGAGCAAGGCAGACAAAACAAGTAGCACACATACAACTACAACTGAAAGGCCAATGTGGCCGTAACATGGGGATTATGGGAGAGACTGAGGCAGGGCCCATTCTCTCGCAGCTGGTGCGCGATCACCTTGTTGCGCTTTCAAATGAATTTGAACGTTACTTCCCATCCTCCAAAGATCCACGGCGAACGAATGAGTGGATCCGCAACCCATTTGTCAATGTCCCGAATCACTTGTCAGTGCAGGAGGAAGATCAATTGATCGAAATAGCAAATGATGGTGGTCTTAAAAGTGTGTTTGAGCAAACCTCTCTGTTGGGTTTTTGGATCAAAACCAAAGCGGAATATCCCGAGATATCCGTAAAAGCGCTGAAAACGTTGCTTCCATTTCCCACCACTTACCTATACAAGGCTGGGTTTTCGGCAATGACTGCAACTAAAACAAAATTGCGCAATCGATTGGACATATCAAACACGTGTGTCACTGGCTGTTTCCCAATGTCAAGGAAGCATGCTCAACGGCCGCCCTTTTAAGGACGCTACGTCATAGAACGCCGACAAGCACTGTTCCAATGTTGAAGACACTCGAAAGCCGCGCCATTTTTGCGTCCTTTGTTTTTGAGAATTCCGAGATTTTTCAAGGATGCATCGCTGCATCCTAGACGAGCCAAAACTACCCACAATCCTCTGCGTTCACTGGGCGGGTTCTTGAAAATGGCAGAGCAGTACACGTTCAAACGAAGTGAAGTTATATTAGTTTTCAGAAATATTTTGTGCCGTATTGCTTTTTATAGATTCATCATGTTAATGCAAATAATCAAGCCTAATGACCTGTGCCACTTTTCAAAACGTTTTTGCAACTTAATGATACGTTGCTATATTTTGCATGGACGTAGCTGGTGTTAAACACCACTGTCACCAATGTCAATTTACTCGCTCACAAGATTGCATTATTTATGTATACCTATTTATGTTTGTGTTGAATCGTTTTTTTTAGGGTCAGCCCAGCAAACGGAGGCTTTTGTGCGCCTTAGGGTGGCGCACAAACATTTGTTTACCGGTGGAAGGGATAGTGCCACTATCCAATGTTGTAAAATTAATGCACAACCGATCATTTGCAATGTTTGTAATTTTTAATGAACGTATTTAATTGTATTTTATATGATATACTTATGTGTTCAAAGCACTGGTAGATTGTAGGCATATATGAATGAATGAATCAGATCAGTTAAATAATATATCCAAATAAATACACGTTTATCATCTCTTTCTTTGTCTTTTTCCCCCTGCATAATAGTAATCAACCGTACTGTAAATGTGATGCATGAATTAAGTTCTCAGACAATTTCACTTAGTTTTATAAAAATTGAATGGATTTTCCTTTTAATAAAGACAATTCGATCAACCACAACAAAGCTTTTGTGACTTCCCCAAAGAGGCTCCATGCGAAGGAGACATGACCGCATTCATAACAGACAAAAGTCAAATAAATATCGATCAGCTTGATTGCTGCCATGTTTTATTCATAAGCGCACATGTGTTTACAAGCGGACACGCAGTATTAAAAAGCGGAAGCGGAAGCGCTTCCACACTACCAAGTCGTTCCCAAAGTCCGACGTTACAAACGCTAGGAAGCACTCGAGCTAGCACTCTAGTCTCATCTCCATAGGACGCGACTAGCAAGGACGCGTCCTAGCAAGGCTGCAGCCTTCACTTTGGGAAACAGCCACTGTCTTCCATCACCCCCAGATGGAATCTTCTTGTTGCAGGGAAACAAGCACAGGGCTCCCACTGATTCAAATGAATTGTAATTCTGTGGCCTCACAAACACGCGTTAAATTCCCTTACTGATATATTGTGTTATGCATGTTTACACTTGATAGATGTTACTTCAAGTTTAGTTCAATATATTATTATATATTATTTGTACATTTTTCACGTTCTTTTTTAAGAGTTTGTTACCTTCACTGTTAATTGTTCACTGTTCAACACTATATGAAAATATGAACAAATTGGTAACCCCTGCGAAACATAACCCAACACCCCCCCCACCCCCACGCCCCGCCGGTCCGTGAAATTTTTTGGAGAATCAAACCGGTCCTTGGTGCTGAAAAGGTTGGGGTCTAATGGACAAGATTCTATCTCTTGTCAACTAATTTAGATTCATTTCTAGCAACGGCTTGTTGCCAATGCGTTTCAATGGAGCTTTTGATGAAGCTGTGTGAGCCTTTCGTGTAGGGCTGGAGCCCCCAGTTGATAATCGTGTGTGTTCTTTGAGACCCTCTAATGAGATCCCAGGTCTATAGCTTACTTGTTAATGTCCTCGCCTCAGTCACCAATTGCATCACTTCCTTTAGGGCTTCTGCCTCCTAATTGATCATTGTAGTATATTTGAATGCCCTCTTTCATATATGTGACACCACCACCACTGGGACGTGGCAACAATTCTCCATATCCATATGGGGAGGGGGGGGGCTGCTTGTGGACAGTAGGGGTACGCTAGACATAAATAGGAAGCCCACTCAGGAATGACCTCTCACACGTGATAACTTAATTAATTGTTTCAAATAACCCTGTCTCGTTAAATCAATGAGCTTGGTGTTTTGCTTTCACTAATATGTTATAGGCCTAGGCTGTGTCACTACAAATTCTGCCTATGCGCATCTCTTAGAGTGACGTAACTAGACACTAGACAGCAATTTGAAAAAACCAACGAGTTAAGTTCAATACAAAAATAACTTATTTCACGCAGTTTAAACGTACTAGTCTAAACTGCGTAAAATGGAAAGATATTCCCAAAGGTGTCCTTCTATTTCCTAGCCAGCGGACCCTAGTTTACGACAAAAACAACACAATTGACGGCATCTGAGTTGCCGCCCTTAACGTCGTTAACGTGGTTTGGAGCAGATATGTTTGAACTTATGAAGTCGTTTGCAAATATCGTATACGATAACTGTGGGAAAGGGGAGGGGGGGGGGGGGGGGTGGAAGGGGGTGGTCGATGGCAACCACCATAGGATTGTTGTTTTGACGAATCCTGCGCAGCTCGCCCCCCCTTCTGAAGTCGAAAATAATCTCCCGATTGAAATGCATTGGTTTAATTTTGAATGAATTATTAGTAGACTCTGTAGCTATTATCGTTAAAACATCTGTATCTGACCATTGAAAATCCACTTACGCCAATCCAGTCAATGAAGAGGGTTGTAACACCAAGTAACACAGTGTACTTTTTCTATGGGGAATGTGGTTCAGGTATGACAATAATTAAATATTTATAATATAAAAATCTAGCCTATACGTAGGCCTACAGCATATCATACATTTGACATATAGAGTTATAAGGTTATAGGCCGAATTCGGTAAAAATGCAGCCTCTGCTGGCCCACAACTAGATCGTCTCGTTGTCTCGTTATACGCTTTATAAGTTAATTATATTTAAATTATTATAACCATGTAGGCCTAGCCTTATTTTCTTGGCGTTATGATTGCATCCTTTCTCGTTACATCGATATGAACGAGATCTGTATCTGACCATTGACCATCCTCTCAGAAATTCTGATGAAATGCATATTGACGGTATGGCACTATATACCTATTCTCGCCGGCCCTTCTTGAATTTAATAGACCACTTTCGTTGCTTAGAGGACGTCTGGTGGTCTCCGTATATAATAAATAAATATATATAAATATGTATGCATGTAAATAGGGATATAAATACCTTATTTATTTATATATATTTATTTATACATTGCATACGGATACCACCAGACCTCATCGAAGCAACAAAAATGGTCTATTAAATTCAAGATGGGTGCATGGGCGAGAACAGGGATATAGTGCCATACCGCATCGCCCCAGGTTTAAGAGACGGAGGAAATTTATGAATTTCATTCATCTATAGGCTATGGTCATTTCACGCATCCCTGGGAGACCAGGTTGACTCGGTCGTTGACACGGGGATCTGTGTGTGTGTGCCACGGAATATGAGTGTCATTAACTTGCATCGGAACAAATTCCGTTGGCACATCACAGACAATTTTAGTGATTCCCTGAGGCCACCACGGATTTTGAGTTAAGCGCCTGTGGTCGACTCGTTCATTGAGACGGGGATCTGTGTCTGTGCCATGGAATATGAGTGACATTCCGTGAGGATTCCACAGATTTTGAGTTAAGCGTCCGTGGTCATTTCACGGATTCCTGTGAGACCAGGTTGCTTAGCCATAATGTTGTGGGTTCCGACCCGATGTCTTCAGTCCCCCTGTATCTAGACGTTTGATCCTCCTCAGTACACCCCTGTCGGTCTCTTTGATCAAAGCGACTTATAACTCAACAGTAATAGGATCTTGTTTCTGTGTGTCAGGTGGCCCACAGCAGGGGGTCCGCGGAGGTTTTGGAGTGGCAGGAGGTGAGTGGCAGGGCTCGTCTGAGTGCCTACCAGAGAGACAGCCTGCTACGCGTGGCAGAGCTGCACCACAGGAAGTTCTAACGCTCCTCGTTTCTGATTGGCTAGCTGTGGCTTCAGACTCACAGTTACTTTTATTGTGGAAGTGACTCCTTGAAGTTCTACAGTGCACAGATTTCAAGCGCCATAACGTGAGCATCTTTCCCCTTGTATGTGCTAAAGCCTGAGAAGGTCTTTATTTGTTTACTGCACCAGTGCACCATTACTTTGCTCATAAGATAATCAAAGGAATGTTGGAACACTTACAGTGTGATTACTACCTGTCGCTGACCTACTTCATTTTTTAAGGAATACATGTATATTCCGCTGTATCCAAAGATCCATATGATTATCAAGCACCATTGGCCTTAATATTTATTAAATCTAAAATGTGGTCAACAGTGGGGCACTTCATGGTAGACTTTAGCCTACATCCCCACCAAATGATGTATCAATTAAAGATTTGTTTTGATGAAAGTATATGCGTCTATAGTTCCTTTTGGTTGCAAGTTACAAAAGAAAATACACAAAGCATGCAATATGTATCTATACATCTATATCTTCATCTCTGGAAAAACAACCATCTACTCTAGTGGAACCGGCCGGGGGTAGATAAGGATGAAACACAACAACCAAATAATATTGTCCGAGTAAAAAGTAAAGGTGGAAAAAGTAAAAGGGTTTTATTTTCACAACGCAATACATAAGTATAACAGAGCCTCAAAACAAACTTGTGGGGGAATGAGGGACCAAAAGGAAGTTGCCATACAAATTAAACAAGTATAACAAAAGTATGCCAAACTATTCACTAACTCTGCAACCAAAACCCCAAAAAATAAGGAAAAATACAAGGGGGGCAACAACCAACTGACCTAAGGGGTATTCCATCAACCAAGCTTAACGCAAAGCAGGGCTTATATCGCCAAGCCTGGCTACTTTCAGTTAGAGTTCCATTCCATTAACGTGACTTAAGGGACTCTCCGCTAAGTAACGATGCAAATTTATCCGACCAAACTAACCAGGGGCCTCTACCAATAGTCAAATCTCCTAACCTTTATGCCTCCTTTCCTTTACCATTGTGGAAAACTTCATCGGGGCCAAGGAGAGACAAAAAGGTGCTTTCTTTCGAACATAGGAAAAGACAGCACTGTTTAAAATGAATTCCGACTCCACTTTTCCTAACCGATGTCATTGCGCGACGGCGAGTATTGCTGACCTCTAGCATCTCTCGTGGAACTACAGTTTTCCAATTGGACTACAACAGGCACTCTTTCGATCCATGCATTCTTGTCGTATTGATTTCAATCAGGTTATCCCCAACAGTGAGAATCACTTTGGTCGGACTTGGCTAACGGGAATATTTTAGGCCACGTAAATCCCAACTCACATGTAAACTCACATGTAAAACAAAAAGAGGCTCAACTTATGTTGATGTTGAAAATAACTGCCCCCAGTACCTAGTGTTTCTTAAATGTGTAGTCTGCATTTTATTTTCTTACAGTGTTTGTGTGCTTAATAACCAGCAATAAATGAATTCCTTTTCGATTCAAATAATATGTTTCTGGAAATGGTATCCATCATTATCAATTGTATTTTCATCTCTTCTCTTCTTCTGCGTTACCGCGTCTCTCATGCGTCTTTTAATAGCCAGTTAAAAGCGTTATCACTTCTGGAAGCACCTCTTCTGATGTCCAAACTGTTTAAAGGGGAACTGGATATCTCTAACTTGTTTTGGACCTGTTTCTGTGTTTCCTAAGTCTGTCTTTCCTGTCTTCCTGATTTGGGCAAGGTGCAGGGTCCTCCGCTCCCACGCCTGCCTTTCTGTGTGTGTGTGTGTGTTTCTGTTTCTGCCTCAAACTCACTCTCCCTGCTTGATAGTATTATCTGAAATACACAAAAGATACACTACTTACTATAGTGTTGTTATGTCATTGTTCAGACTTAACAATCAAATTAGCTATTTTTCTCACTCACCTCCACTTCACTAACTCGTCCTGCCCTGTCATCATCATCAAGCTCTCCTTCTCCCTCTCTCTCTTTAATACATACTTAGTTTATATATTCATTTATTACAATTTTGACTTTGCTTAAAAAATATAGTCTAATGCTTTTTACATTTACCCACCCCAGTTCATTTCAATCTTGTTTTATTTTGCCTCCCAACACACACACACACACACACACACACACACACACACACACACACACACACACACACACGCTTTTCATGTAACCAGAGAGACATGGTTGTCATGTCTCTCTGCTTTTTTGTCTTTTACTTTATCAGTTGCTAAAAAGGAGAGCATCAGTCCTATCTTATCTTGCCTTACCTGGCTTGTTATTTTTTTTGCATCAGACAGTGTGGTATTCCACTACAAATTAGCATACAACTTTCACAGCTTTCCTTGCTTAGAGATGGTTGCTATGCTCATGTGGCTATGATGATAGCTCAGAGACAGCATGTTGCCCGTTCTATTGCCAGGGGAGTAACTGGACCAACTAATCTAAAAAATACATGACTGTTTTGGACAAACGCTTTCTTTCATAATCAACAATGTCATCGCGGGGCTATCATTAATTAAAAAAAAAGTCATAGACACACTACATTTAAAAAGAAACCAAGGAAGTCAAAGTAGCCGTTTTATTAAAGAATACAAAAAAGTAGTCCATCCTGGCTGCCTTCAAAATGCACGACGGTCGCTATGCAACACACTTTAGCGTCCCTCCGAGAGAAGGCTCGGCTAGAGCGGTTCGCCGGCAATTTATCCTATGGAGCAGTTCACTCGCCGTGTGCCTAAACTTTCGTTAGTCTCTCCATCGCCTTGCTTACTCACGGAGTAACAACATTTACACCCTCTCCACATGCGTCGATTACGGGGGGGACGGGGGGGCCATGTCCCCCCCACTATTTGAAATACGAATTTTGTCCCCACCACTTTAAAAAATTTGCAAACCAATTGCGACTGAAAAAATCCCCACATACTCAACCGAAATCATCAAGTCTAAAATCATGCGATAGGCGCGCACCAAGACATCATTTATTAGATAGGCCTACCTAATAAACCGTTGGAACACACAAGACCGGAACCCATAGCAACGCCGGTAAACAAACCCCGACTCCCGAGAAGCCCTATCCCTATGAGCTCCCCGCGCTACGGCCATCCGGAGGTGCACAGAGCTTTTGGCCGTGATATTATGGATACAATTATATTATATACTATTATATATAGAGCTCTGAGAGTCGCAAACGGCAACAATCACTTTCTCCTCCATGCTGCAGTTCACACCGGACTGCACTGCACTGAGTTTGACGGTTGAACGCTGATTGGCTGTTACGTTACACATGTCACTCAGTGGCCACGCTGTTGAACGCTGATTGGCTGTCATCACGCGAAATTCGTGTCAAGGTTTAAATATTTCAACTCCAGCGAATTTGTCGCGCCACAAATCCTCGTGAACGCGCTCGCCTGTGCACGGCGAAAGTGTGGCGCGACAAATCAAAAAAAATCGCCCGATACACGTCTATACGTTCACTTTGTATGGGATCTTGTCGCCCGTTGCGTTTGGTGTGAACACACTGGAGAAGTTTCAAGACAGACAGCCAAAATTGAGATTTTTATTCAGAAAATAGCCGGTCCTTTTGCTTCCTATAAAAAGCATGTTTGTGACACTGGATAACGATATGGATCCATCATCTAGACTGCATGTGGAGGGCCACATAAGGAAAGAAATTGGTTTACGTAAACTTTGCTGCTGGTTCTGTTTGCTCGTGATGACCTGGCCAAAGGTTACCCACGGTCCTAAGCGATTGTGATCTGATTCTGGTTGGTGCTCCAGCTAGTATGCATTGTATATATAGATTGCAGGTAGTAGCAGCTACACACGGTGCGATTGCTATGCCAATGTGGTTATAGTTGTTTTGTCTGATTGAGATATGTGACGACTTGGAGTCTGGTAGGCCTATCCTGACATAAATATGTTCTCGCATAACCTGTGTGATTATCCTAAACTGTAGGGGATTTTATTTGCGGGCAATTTGCTTATGATGTTGTAACGAGTGAAGTCTACATTGGTCCTTCGCAAGTGTTTACTGTTTTTTTTTTTAATGCAGCATAAAGCCCTTGCTCGTCTTCAAAAGGCTGATGCTCAGTACCTCGTTTCATTTCGTACCCCTTTACAGTCTGGCATTGTTTGTCTGGTAAACTTTGTTGACGTCAAGATAAGTGTTAAATTGCCAACACTGTTCTTTGTCCTGTGTGTATTAGTATTACATATCCCGAGCCAATACCCTGGTGTTTCCAACGCCGTTTTGCAAAACAAGCCAAAACACAAACTGTGGTTTTCAAATTTTATTGTTCGAATAGGATTTTCAACACCTGACAATACACTGTAGAGCAGGGGTGCCCAACCAGTCGATCGCGGTCTACCAGTAGACCGCCGATAGATCCCAAGTCGACCGCGTGGGGTGAAGAAAAAAAAAAGAAAGAAATTAAAGAAAAAAATTAAAGAAAATTGCGCGGGACATATACGCGCGGCAGCGCATGCGCTGTCAACAGTAGTTGAACGCCGTCAACAGTAGTTACGCAGTCCTAAACGTTGACATGGCTGAGGGGAAACGAGTTAAGACCTACCATTTTCACCCTGAGTGGGAGGAAGATAATATTGATTATTGTTGAGAAGACGCTGTGTGCAGACGGAATGAAACCCCCACTGAAGTCCGTAGGTCCACGATACAAAGTACTGCATTGTTTTAGAGGATTGTCCGCATCTATCACTCTGTTGGAACTCATTTAAAAAGGGGTCAAAGTTCAATGAACGAGGATATGGACGCAAGCTGAAAGTAAACAAGACAGTCTAGCACCAGCCACTCATCGTCGGTAACATCGTTAACATGTTGGCTGCTGGCCAAACAGCGAATGCAGCAACTCGATGTCTGTACATTTCTTGTCTAAATCGTTAATAAAGTTTGAATTTAACCGATATGTCAGACATGGATATTTTTTACCTCTTCACGATATTCAGTGAACCTCAACATTTCATTTAAGGTAACATTTGGTAACACACAACACTGTACAATATTGGCTGAGACAGAATCGCAATCAGAAAAATGGATTCCTGACATTTTAAACAACGCTGGTAATCTATTTTTTGTGAAAGGAGTAATTATCATAGCAGCCTAGCTAGCCGATGCAGGCTATTTAGCACTAGCACCAGCACTACTGCTCCCGGCCAGCGCGCATCAAGGTAATTTCACTGACCTGAAACATTTGAAAGGTCATTGGCAGGGGCTGCTGCTGCTACGGTATCACTGGATGTTGGTTTAGAAAAATAATTTCTAATGCCCATGGTAATGTTTGTTACACACCCTGAGGCTACTTTAACAAAACGTCCTGGCAACCGTTCTAAACAACCGAACGAGAGATGGCATTTTCCATTGCTTCCATGTGTTTCTTTCAAAATGAAAATAAATCAATTTCAAGAGGTGAAAATCACTACCAGTCGAAAAATCATGTCAGGGTTGTCATAACTTCAAAAGCTTAAAAAAGATCCGGGGCTTTTGACGTGAGATTCGGGGCTTCAGTCCCGAAAGCCACCCCCAAGCTCCATAGTATAAATTGCCGGCGAACCGCTCTAGCCGAGCTTTCTCTCGGAAGGACGCTAAAGTGTGTTGCATAGCGACCGTCGTGCATTTTGAAGGCAGCCAGGAGGGACTACTTTTTTGTATTCTTTAATAAAACAGCTATTTTGACTTTCTTGTTTTTTTTTTTAAATGTAGTGTGTCTATGACTTTCGTTTTGCCATAATAGTAACCGTGAAGGGGGTCGCCGGCCCTCCGCTGCGCGTCGGGCCGAACAACGCCCCTTAACAGTGGTATAATGAGCACATACCACAGCCCGTCGTGATCTATTGCTTAAATATATGCGTCCCCTACGCGTCGAGAGCAGCGAAGAGTTGTAGTCCACAAAGCGCTCTCACACAAAAAATAACAGTATCAAACTTCTACCCGCTAAATTGTAGCATTCTTTGCCCGAAACAATTATGTAAAAAATTCAAAGACAAAATATGTTGACATTAATTTCACAATTCAAACGGGACCAGAAAATCTATTTTATCTGGTCGTCAAATGCATTAGGAGAAATCGATCATAAAGGTCCCATGTACCGGAAACGGAAGCATGCAACTTACGAGATCTATTGTGTTTGACTTTTGAGTTTTCGAATGACAATATGAATCAAGTGCTGTCCCATGAAATTAATAAATGTGGAATTATATTGATAATAAAAGTAGTCTTATTTTTAAACCCTATTTATTCATTTAGCTATATCAAGTAATGTATGTATTCATATTTTAATTTATTTATTTATGTATTGCCTCATTTATTTGAGAAGTACTTCTTAGCCTTAGTTATTTATTTCATAAGCAGATTTATTTCCGTATGTATTTATTTAACTTCCATACACTAGTCAGTGATTATACAAGAATGCAGCTTAGTTTCGGGTCAGCTAATGGAGCCCGCTGATTGGTCGTTCCGAGGTGGCCCGATAGTATCGACCCCACGTGATGCTTCGAAACATCACAAACACACGTGATCCTGGTTAGAGCAAACTGAAATCATTATGGATCAATATGCATTAACTCCTGCAGGACTACGCTATTTTCGGAATAATACATACAAATATCAAAATATAAACGGAATCTATTTATACATCCCTGGTGGTCTCATCAGTTTCAGGGTAAACCACATGGTTTATTTTTAACCCTGCTGTCGCTCAGGGGTTACAGGTGTATCGACAGCCGTGTTGCCAGATTGGGCAGATTTCCAGCACAATCTGGCCACATTGATGGACAGGACTCCGGAAATGACGTGGACCCTCACCAGCGGACTGGAAAAATAAGCCCGTACTGTAACATAATTTTGCCTTCAAACTAAAAGCCCTCATCAGACATTTTGAGATTTGTCTTACCGACATATTGAGATGCTCATGTGTACTTTATAACGCAGCCCCTTGTATTTACTCCTTGTACTTATAACGTTGCCTACCGTTCGTAGGATGACCACAGAAGAGAAGCATTTTGTGGAAACTTTGAGTGAATGTTTACTTTGAAAAGAGAAAGCCCTGAAGACCGGAAGTGTTGATGTGTGTTCCTGCGCGGTGCTTGACTAGCGTTGCCAGATTGGGCCAGATTTCCCGTCCAATCTGTCAACCCTGGCTGAAGTGCGCTTGACCAGTGTTGCCAGATTGAGCGGGAAATCTGACCCAATCTGGCAACACTGCGCTTGACGCAGGAGCAGCCAGGTCCACTGAGAAAGACCGAGAGGGACGAGGACTCAGCGGGGCGTCATGGAAGGTAATTCTGCTTGTATTATATTAAATAATATTCATTTAAGACAGTATCAAGTCAAATATATAATCCTTCTTTAGTCTCGTCCAGTGTCATGCGGAACAAACCCGTGTTATTGTTGTTAATGTGTGTTTAATATCCATAATGTGCGGCTGTTAGTGGACCGCGGGTCTGCTGAGAGGCATTGATATCATGTATAGAACTAAACACAGTGTCATAAATAAGAATATGAATAGAACTATACATATGTATAGAGCTAAACATAGTCTAATAAATAAGGTTTTTCGATCGATGTCTTGTTGAGGGCAGAGCAGTGTGTTTTATTACACTTCATCAGTGATAATGTGGTGAGTAAACACCGGCTGTTTTCATTAAACTTTAAAACTAATTACATGCGTTCTTCTCACAGTGGTTATGCAACACGGGACTAAACTGTGTGGCATATTGTTTTTAATCTATGACATGGTTAGTGTGTGTTGCTGAGCGATTATATAAGAGGGGTCCTGAAGTGGTGACAACTGCTCTCAGATCTTTAGATATCTTAATGTTTTCATTCCGCTGTGTTGTTTAATTCATTTAATTTTTCATTCCGCTGTGTTGTTTGATTATTTTCATTTTTTCACTCCTCTGTGTTGTTAATTCATTTCATGTGTTCATTCAGTAAATGGAGCCCAGATGCGGACAGTGATCAGCCTGTCAGTGTTCTGCTCCGTCAGACTCTTCTAACCCCAGTGTCTGCTGCTCCACTCACCCTAACTCATTTTCAGTATTTTGCAATGTTTTGGGTAAAAAACGTAAATGCCCGGTGGTGCCATGAAGTAGCCTACCTTCCCCCGCAAACACAATGCTCTACTGAAGGCTCACACCCCTCAGGTGTCAAACCCTTTAGATCTCTTCAAATCGGCTATACTCAGTTTTATACCATTTGCATTTCCCCTTCCAGTGTCTCATTTCCATTCTGTGTCTATTAACCATCTATTATTTATTATCTGACTATAGACTTGAACTATTGTTGTTGTCTCCTGATGTGTGGGTCCGGCCTTGAGTGCCCTGTAAGGTGAAAAACAGATCCACTGTGTTAGTGTCTCTGTAACAGCAGCACAGTGAACACCATGGGTGAAACGGGTGTGCTGCTTAGATGATGATGGTTAGTGGTGTCGTTACATAAACGCTCTGCACTTGGATATTGGATGGGAGGTGTTTGTAATGAAACCCAGCAGATCTGTGTTTGTGGTTATGAAGTCTTATATTAATACATCATGACCAGCCCTGAGTGGGATGAAAAGCACACTGTGGCTGGTTGCTTCACCATAGTTGGTCTCTTAAATGAGCTGTTTCCCTTTAGAAATTATATATTACTACTCTAAATAATGCGCATATTTCTTTTCAAGCGTCAATGAAGTCCATTTTTGCTCCATACCTGAGCAGCACATTAGATGAAGCTATTGTCCAGTTGTCAGTGCAAACCAAGCCCATGTGAGAATCATCATTCTCATCAGTGGGTCTGGCAGGCTGCTGCGCCGTCAGAGGAGGACTTCAAGGGGGGCGGCGCCTGGAGGCTGGTGCGGTGGCAGGAAGCAGTGTTTACGTAATTGACGAGTGTTGCGTAGCATGGCTGTGCGGCAGCTGGCTGTCTAATCCTGTCCCCGGGACCTCGGGCCCACAGCCATGCTAATATGGATGCATTTCGGACGCAGGGCCTTGGCTTTAGGTATAGGTTTAAACATTACGCTCTATTTGACCTCTCTATGGTTCGTTTGAGTCACGCAGACAGCGGGTATTGTACTGTTGACCATAACAAACATGAAAGTAAAATGTGAGAGGAGGCAAAGGAGTCAAAGGTATTCTTTTATGGCATTAATAATAATGAGAATAATACTACCAATAATATATTCATCATGCTCATAATAATAGTAATGTTATCAGGTTCATTAAGCTACTGTATGATATGTATTGTCCCCCAAATAGCTGCCCCTTTATGCTCGTGTCAACATTGTGTGGAGAGGAGATTCCTCAGATCTCTCTCTCTCTCAGTGTCTCTGTGTGTGTGTGTGTGTGTGTGTGTGTGTGTGTGTGTGTGTGTGTGTGTGTGTGTGTGTGTGTGTGTGTGTGTGTGTGTGTGTGTGTCTCTCTCTCTCTCTCTCTCTCTCTCTCTCTCTCTCTCTCTCTCTCTCTCTCTCTCTCTCTCTCTCTCTCTCTCTCTCTCTCTCTCTCTCTCTCTCTCTCTCTCTCTCTCTCTCTCTCTCTCTCTCTCTCTCTCTCTCTCTCTCTCTCTCCCTCTCGCTGTGTGACATTTCTCTAATTACCCTGAGTGAGTGTGAGCTCCCCAGGCGGGGTCCCTCCCACCTGCACATGCAGCCCTGTGCACATCCTCTCTGGAAACCTGGCTTCCGTTGCATATCCGCACACCAAGCCAGGAAACTCATGAGTGTTGGCATGATTCAAATGAGTAAACAAGCCCCTCCCATCATCTGTTCTCCCCCGTGAGGAGTGGTGTCCAGGCCAAGGATTTGGTGGTGGCCAGACCCTACTGGTCAGCCAGTTTCGGGATTGGCCTGCTGTGGAGAATTGGGTTAAGCCCTGGGACTCTTTCTTTATATATATGTGAGGGGTATTACATTGGGGGAGTGGTAAGGGGTTAGCTGGATGCTGCATTGTGAGTCCTGAGTGTGTGAGCGTCCAGGCTGTAAGCTGCTAAATGATATTATGGGAGGACGGTTTCCGTTTTGGCCTCCAGAGGTTTATCATTGAGAGGAATGGGTACTGAATAAAGTACTGCATGCTGAATCATATTCTGGGAACTTGTGTTATGGCTTAAGTGTATACACAAACAAACAACCTTATTCATGCTCTTAGACATCTTTACTGCAACATATATACTGCCTATTTATTTATGCTTTTGTACTCAACCTGACCTAAAGGTCTAGGTCCTATTTCTTTGTGATTTTCTGTGTGTGTGTGTGTGTGTGTGTGTGTGTGTGTGTGTGTGTGTGTGTGTGTGTGTGTGTGTGTGTGTGTGTGTGTGTGTGTGTGTGTGTGTGTGTGTGTGTGTGTGTGTGTGTGTGTCTGCTATGATTCTGTTGCAAAGCGAGATTCTATAATTACCAGGGCCTGCAGCCCCTCATGTGAAATGCATTATCGCACATGAGTGAACAAGCAAGAAGCAGGACACACACGCACGCATGCCTGGACGATGACTGGGCATTTAGGGTGTGCGTGTGTGTGTGTAGACTAATACAGCCTCTACATTTGTGGGTGACTCCATCATTACTGCCTGCTGTATATTCTTTAAATCTTCTTTCATAATTTGATGGACTCAGCACTCTTGTAGGGTTGATGCTGCTTACTGTACGGGGTTGAGAGGTCAGCAGAGTACGGAAGGTCATACATATGGTGGCTATATACAAACATATTGGTGGATCATGGATCATATACATTGATACATGTCGTATATCTAACGATATACTATAGGTTTTTTATTATGTATTACAATATGTACACACACATGTATGGCCAGTAGCAACCAGCCCCTTCAACCCACCCACCCTTTCACACAGTTAATCCCCTCCCACCATCTCTAATCCCCACCATCCACCTTCTAAATCTCCCTAGCTCCCTTTTTACTCCCCAGAAACAAACAAACAAACAGGCATATCCACCTGGTCTTAAACTATACACATCCACCTGGTCTTAAAATATACACATCCACCTGGTCTTAACCTATACACATCCACCTGGTCTTAAACTATACACATCAACCTGGTCTTAAGATACACTTCCATCTGGTCTTAACCTAGGGCTGGGTGATTAATCAAACTTTGATTGCGATTTCGATTTTAGCGTCAAACGATCACAAAATTAACAATATAACCGCAAGTGGTGATTCTTGAATTAAAATTCAAGAACACACTAATGGAAGATATATAAATATGACAAATAATTATGAAGGAAAGCTTTTCCACTTAATGCAATACTGTGCCTTAGCTTTCAGGTGAGCTGCAGAGCAATGGCCAAATGTCATGTTCAGCTTGTTCATAATGCTCTAATCGGGATTCGAACTCTCAACCTAAGGATCACCTTTACAAGGCATTATCCTATTGAGCCACTTATAAACCTGAACTGCAGCCTCATTCACATGGTCAAAATGTCTATTGCACACAACATCCAGAAAACTCCAAGCACACATTTCTCAAGTGAATTAAGGGCTTTCTTAAAAGCATATACCTGAAAAATCTTTGAAATTCTGGGGGAAATAAACATTTGTAGTCAAAAACATCAACGGAAGAAATATAAATATGACAGAGTTAATTATGAAGGATAAATGGTTAACGAAGAAGTTCACCTTAATGCCATACTGTGTCTTGGCAGTCAGATTCTTGGAAACTAATGAGCCGGAATGTTGGTTGCCTGATGAATTTCAGGTGCTGTTGAATGTTGTGTTTCTTAAATGAGTGGCAATGACCGAATGTCATGTTCAGCTTTTTCATTATGCCCTAATCAGGATTCAAACTCTCAACATAAGGATCACCAGTACAAAGCATTATTCCATTGAGCCACTTACATTCCTGAACTGCATGAAGTCTCATTCACATGGTGAAAATGTTTATTGATAAGCGCACAACATTAAGAAAACTCCAAGCACACTTTTCACAAGAGAATTAAGGGCTTTCTTAAAAGATTACAGATCTGAAAATGTGCACTGTTAATGGTATCCACCTAATGATAGCCGTATGGTAGTTATACAATAACAAATAGTCATATAGGCCAAATGGGTTGAGACTGTGGACGTTTGGCTTTTCTATGAAATTGTGGGAAAAGTAAAAATTTTAGAGCAGAAGATGTGGGTTTTATAGATGCATCTGATTCTAGAGATTAATATTATGAAAGAATTTTGATTCCAGGTCAATCTGGTGAGGAGAAATAAGCCTAATTCATGATATTTCTATAATAGCACCACCTTTGGGTGCATTACCACAAATGTCGATTTATGGGTAGTGGGGGTTAGTGGTAATCATACCTGACAATTTCAAAAGTTTTCGACTCACGGTATAGGCTGCAGTATGACTTTTACAGAATTTGAGAAAAAAACGCAGAAACAATGGGGGATCAAGCAGCTTCGCTGCTCGGACCCCTAGTAATCTAGTTTTTCGATTTTTATTGTTTTATAATTTTTAATTAATGTTTTATAGAAAGGTCTTTAAAAGTTTAAAAGTTTCAAAGTTTTTTTTGGGAGAGACATGCTGAACAAATACAACATGTTTTCAAACTGGTAATGGAACGTTTTACAGTGCCCAACCCATGCCTAAATCTAATGCGATCAAAAAAACAGTTATGTACAGAGCGATGTCAATATGGAACACTTTACCTCACGCAATCATAGATATTAAGGTTAGAACACACTTTAAAAAACAGCTCAAAATCCATTTGAATAATTCACAATAGTTTATTTAGACTTGTCAATATAGGTGGGCAGATTATGTGATGTTAGTGGAGTGGTGCTATGAAACATCATACTTGATACTTCACAATTTTACCTATATATGTCTTTCTTTTCCCTCTCTATGATGTAGTTTTGTTTTTTTCTGTTCTCTTTCATTCTTTATCCTGTTTTCATGTATTGTTGATTTATTGTATGCCAAGTGCAATGGCTAATGGAGATCCTAATAAACTAAACTAAACTAAACCTGGTATTAACCTATACACACACCAACCTGGTATTAATTAAGATATACACATCCACCTGGTCTTAACTTATACACATCCACCTGGTCTTAACCTAAACACATCCACCTGGTCTTAACCTAAACACATCCACCTGGTATTAACCTAAACACATCCACCCGGTATTAACCTAGACACATCCACCTGGTATTAACCTAAACACATCCACCTGGTATTAACCTACATACATCCACCTGGTATTAAGATATACACCTCCACCTGGTATTTTCACAAACACCTGCTATTAAGCTCCATGCATTAATACATTTACACTATACGCAGTTTATATACTACATATACAAAGTACCATTTCCAGTAAAGGGTAGGTACACCTAAATCCCCGAAGTCGACATGTATCCCTTCATCCCCCACCCGTCATCCATTATGTACTGCATGTATAAATCAGTAGAGTGGGGAGCGTCTGTGGGTATGTTTCTTAGCTCCTCTTCTAATTCCCAGAGTAACATCAATATTACAGCAGCAGGACACAGGAGCCTGGTTGGCGCTTCTTGTAATCCAAGACTAAATGTTGTTGTGTCCTGTATTGTTGCACATAGTTGCAAGCCCATTTATCAAGCCTGCATTGGATCACCTGGTGTGTGTGTGTGTGTGTGTGTGTGTGTGTGTGTGTGTGTGTGTGTGTGTGTGTGTGTGTGTGTGTGTGTGTGTGTGTGTGTGTGTGTGTGTGTGTGTGTGTGTGTGTGTGTGTGTGTGTGTGTGTGTGTGTGTGTGTGCGTGCGTGCGTGCGTGCTTGCGTGTGCTCATGACGACAGGATGGATGGATGAGGCTCTGCTGGGAGGAGTGCACAAGGGCAGAGAGGTGGTACAGTGGACAGATTCCTGTGGGAGGGATGCTGAACACTCATTGTTACGTAACGTCCTCACAGTGCAGCCAGGCGGGCGGTGGACCGTTGGTGGGCCCTCTAATCTCACAGGCATTATCTGTCTCTCAGGAACAGGAGGGCTGTACGCACAGGGCCACTGCTCTCTCTCTCTCTCTCTCTCTCTCTCTCTCTCTCTCTCTCTCTCTCTCTCTCTCTCTCTCTCTCTCTGTCTCTCTGTCTCTCTGTCTCTCTCACCCCCCTGTTCATCCTCGTCGTTGAGTTGGATAAAGTCAGGTCCCGCTCCTTTTTGTCTCGTGTGTTCTGGCGATCTCCTCATCTAAGAATTTGCCTGTGCACATGTTTGCCCTGCTACACACACACACACACACACACACACACACACACACACACACACACACACACACACACACACACACACACACACACACACACACACACACACACACACACACACACACACACACACACACTCACACACACCTGCCTTCATCAAACTGCATCAGAAGTGGCGGTCAAGGTCTCGCTGCTTTACAGTATATCATTTCACATGATGTCAATGCCACATTTATTTGTCAAAGTTAACAGACTAAACAGATTATTGACATAAGCTTGATTTGACTACACTGTATAGTGTATCTGATCCAAAAGGGCTGTCTTCACACAGAAGACTCAGAGCTGATCAAATCCTTTCAGTGCGGTGTTCATCGATTGGTCGACTGCTCTGCTCCAATCAGACTCCTGGATAAGGCCAGTGTTTTCAGGGGACCAGGCCACACGTGGGGGAACGGTGGAAATGCAGATAGGGACATGGGCAGATTTATCAGTTGGAGGTCATAGATATTGAATGATTTACTTTTGGCAAAAAATCTGAGGGCAGCATTTTGTGTGTGTGGGGGGGCAGACAGAGAGGTAAACACTGTGAGCCTGTGTGGCGGCGATGATGTGCCCTCTTTTATTTATGCGGGAGACATGGGAGCTGTCAGTAGCGCTGTTCCGTTGTTGGTGAAATAGTAATGAGCGTGTAACGGAGCTAAGTGAGTGTGGCTTACATCCCACTGCTCCAGTGGAGAGAGAGGCCTGCGGACCAGGGGCGACCCACGCCACAGTATGTCAGTTTGTCCGTCCATCCGTCCGTCCGTCCATCCGACCATGGTTACCGATAGGGCCGCCATGGAGGTTAGCTGACTGGCCCAGGTGGGGGGTCTTCAGTGTCACTGGTTAACTGACTGGGCCCAGTTGAGGGGTCTTTAATGTCACTGGTTAACTGACTGGGCCCAGGTGGGGGGTCTTTAGCCTCACTGGTTAACTGACTGGGCCCAGGTGAGGGGTCTTTAGCCTCACTGGTTAACTGACTGGGCCCAGGTGAGGGGTCTTTAGTGTCACTGGTTAACTGACTGGGCCCAGGTGGGGGGTTTTAGCGTCACTGGTAAACTGACTGGGCCCAGGGGGGGGGTTTTAGCGTCACTGGTTAACTGAATTGGCCCAGGTCAGGGGTCTTTAGTGTCACTGGTTCACTTTTCAAGTTTCTCTTGAAAAGTGTGAGTTGGAGGCAATTTTGTTAGAAATGTGTTTGTGTGGTATGTGTGTGTAGAGGATGGCTTGTTGAAGAAGCCCCACCTGGCCGAGTCTGATCTGGCTCTGGGGCTGGTTGAGGCTGCACACCTGGTGGGCATTAAGTAATCAGTGTGTACAGGTTAAACCTGCCATCTCCACACACACTCGTGAGATCTCCTGCATGGCAGCATTGATCCCAATGTTCATGTGTCATTGTCTGCAAACTCTACAACAAACTGTCTTCAAAGATCACCACCGTTCTGGAGGATCTCAGTAAAAGCTCCCCATGTGGAGTGTAGAAAGGTCATTGCTACAGTATGCTGCTAACAAACGCCAGCAAGCGAATTACAGTTTGGGCAAGACGGGTTGGATTCATTAGGGCTGTAATTACATTTTAAATATTTAACACAAAAAGTTAATTAAGGAGATGGTAAATGTTGAAATTTTTATTTTATTTAGAGCAGACTTCATCTGTTGGACAAAACCTTCTAAAAATAAGCTCAAATGTAAATCGTAGTTAATGGGAGATTTGGCTTTCAATACTAGCTATTCATTAAGTAGTTCCGCTCAAATTTCATTTCCCTTCTGTACTACGTCTGGGTTTGCGGTATTTTCCTGGGTTTTCTCCGTCCAAATTTTGTGCGTCCAATCAGCGAACAGAGGGAGTGGCTGAGATCAATGACGTTAAAGTCAGCTCTCGTTGACGGACATCTTCACGCACGGTGTTTGGTTTGTTTACAGCCGGCGCGCAACGTGATTATGGTTATGGCAGATCCAGAGTGGCACTGGGCAGATCCAATCATTTTATACTTCAACAGACACCCGCCTTCAAGTGAGTTAACGTTAGCCAATTGAGTGGGGCAGACTCTCTGTGCAAATTAAATTAAGTACAAGAGTTTGGTAGGACCATGCTAGCTTTTCATTACAAACAATCTTAAACTGTAGTGGATTGGCATCTTCTGTACTCTTTTATTTACATGGCTGCTGGATGTGTTGTGGCTATGTGGGGTTATTTAAATGTCTAGTGGTGTGTTATAACGCTGGCTTCCTATAGAAAGGACCTGTGCATCCTCAGCACACCAGGAGAACCCAGCAGTGGGCCTTGTTGGTATTTTTCTGCAGTTCATCTGTCTTCAGTAGCGTGGGGCTGGGCTCTGTTGTTGCTTTAGCGTGGCTGAAGGAGACGGCTCTCACCGAGTGTTTGTGATGCGGTCGATGTGTTTGCCTCTTCCCTCTCTTGCTGCGTGATGTTGTTTCCACATGACGGCAGAACATTGTGATCTCCTGACCGTTGGAATTTCGGCCAAAGGACAAAGCTAGAAAAACCTTCTTAGGCAAAGAAAAGAAAGAAGCTCTCAGACTAGGTAATGTTCAACCAGTACTCTCGTTCTGGGGATTCCCCATCTTGCTTCTCCTTATCCATCCGTGATCACGCGTGGAAGAGCCAGGGCAAAGGGGCCATTTCCCAGCACTGCATTGTTAACCTATTACAGAAGCTTCTGTTTCTACAGATCCATCAGACCCCCCCTCCCCCTGCCTGGTAGAAGCAGCGACCTGTCATCTGCAGCCTGACTCATTTGAATCAGATTTCTTGCCACGGGACGCGGGGCCAGAGCCCCTCGTTAAGCTGGAGTCAGCCCCCCTGGACCAGGGGGTGCAAAAGCTCCCTGCTGGGGGGGGTGTGTGTGTTGGGGGTGGGGGGAGAAGCTGGGAGAAAAATGCTGAACCAGCCTGCTGAACCTCACCCTTCTAAAACTGTAAAGGCCAATTTCCAGAACCGCCACGGAAGCTGTACGACAGCGAAGCCGCTGTGTTCCGTACTGCAATCCCCACTAGAAGTGGTCCGGATATGTTCCGGCTGATGGCTCAAGACGTGCATAATTATAATATATGAATTGTAAAAAATGTTATGATTAGAATACAATATTATTCACGAGTTATAATCAACCCCTACATAATATATATATACATCGATATTATAACCCATTAAATACGGTATGATTTATTTTCTAGATATCATGGCAACGTCGCAGTCCGCTCACGACACTGGACTTGCGAATAGAGAATAGATGAGCCATCGATGCAGACTTTCATTTCTTTGTCACTGATTATCTATTGATACCATAGATAGACTGTATTATATTACAATACCCTGTTAGTGAATTGCATAGGGGTCTATGTAAGATCATCAATATTCATTAGCAAATCCAAACTGATTGGCTGTAGAAGTGTTCTGAGACACGGCTGCGAACCGGCAACCTTCAAAAATAGAAGAGGCAAGTTTAGTAAACGAAGTGCTGGTTTGGGGAAGGTTCCGTATCAAGGGGAATAGCCTACATTGACTATAATGGTTTATATTATTTTCGGCGATTGTTTTACTGCCATGGCGCTTCCGTGACGGTTCTGGTGGTAAAAGCCATAACCCACCCCCATGCTTCCATTCTAAAGCCCTCCCCCCAGTGGTCCCCAGAGTTGTGTGTGTGGGGGGGGGATGTTGGAAGGGTATTGGAAGGATGGTGCTGGAGCATCTATTCATCAAGCCCCTCTCCCTATCCATCAGCCTCTTATGCTACAGGCTCTGGTCCAGTGCCTCACCAGGCCTCCCCCTGTGTTGTCAAGCATTATCGCAAGGACCTACCTACCCTACACACATAGAGATTATGGGGACATGATATTCACATGCACAAACACACACACGCACACGAACGTGTAAGCATGCACATGCGCACATCGCACAACAAATGCCCAGAACAGTCAGCAGCACCGGGTTCTGTTCTGTTCCCCAGCCTCCATTAACACCAAACGGCCATTAGAGCCAGAACCCAACCAGGGGTTCTGCCGACCAAACGCCCATTAGAGCCAGAACTCAACCAGGGCCTCCGCCAGCTGTATGGGTCGGTGTGTGAGTCCATCTGACTGGGCCTGTTAATGTGACTGTCTTGTAAGTCGTCGTAGTTGAATGGGAATTATTGGAGTTGAGTTGAACAGCAGAAGCCTGCCGATGCTGTACAAGAGCGGGCAGGAGGTAGGAGGCTGGGGTGGATTCACGGCTTCACAAATATCAAACATTAAACAAGCTATTAAACACTACATCACACTAACAGCAATAGGCTAATCATGCTATATCTACTCAGAAGACACTTATATTATTAATGATGCATTAATTCAAGCTGTAAAACCGCCTCCTGTCTCCTCAGTCAAAAAGGAAAGGATTTCCTTCTGATGCTAAACAGTGCCCTACTTTGAGAGAGTCCAGCGAGACTCTCAAGCCCAACCTGCTGTTCAGAACCCCCTCCTCTTCCTCTGCCTCCCACCCACCACTGCTCCCCCAGCTCATCATCCTTCCCCCTCCTCTTCCTCTGCCTCAGACCCCCCCTGTTCCCCCAGCTCTTCCTCCCCCCTCCTCCCTCCCCCTCCTCTTCCTCTGGCTCTGCCTCCCCCTGCTCCCCCAGCTCATCATCCTTCCCCCTCCTCTTCCTCTGCCTCAGACCCCCCCTGTTCCCCCAGCTCTTCCTCCCCCCTCCTCCCTCCCCCTCCTCTTCCTCTGCCTCCCACCCACCACTGCTCCCCCAGCTCTTCCTCCCCCCTCCTCCCTCCCCCTCCTCTTCCTCTGGCTCTGCCTCCCCCTGCTCCACCAGCCCTTCATCCCCCCCTCCCTTCCCCTTCCCTCCCCCTCCCTTCCCCTTCCCTCCCCCTCCCTCAGTGCGTCAGGGTGCTTCATTCATGAAACTGGTTTCACAGGCATCTGTGACGCCTCCCTCGCTCATTCTCATGCAGGGACACGGCGGAGGTCTCTCCCTCTCTCCCTCCCTCCCTCTCTCCCTCCCTGCATCAGGCTGTGTGCTCTGTGTCTCCTGCCTCAGAGTGGAGTACGGACCATGTGTTTGAGCTCTTTCTGCTGTGAGTAATCTGCTAATGCAGCGCCTTGAGTGTGTGTGGACCAAGTTAGTCATTTAGAGTGTGTACTGCGTAGTGTGCATGTTGTTAATAATTGTGTGTGTTTGTGTGTGTGGTCATGTTTTGGCCTACTATCGTCACTGGGTATGTGAGTGTATCTCTCGCAATTTGCTTGAAATTTGCTGGTATACTGTGCATGTGCGTGTTTTTTTATGTGAGCAAAGTGTTGTGCATGTGTGCGTGAGCACTCTTTCTCCTGTTCATGCGCCTGCGCTCGTGCAGACCCAGTGAAAGTGCTGCCCGGCGGCCGACCGCGGCCAGGGCACGAGCTGCCAGCTCCAGCAGTGCAGCCATTGTGTGTGCATACATACTGACGGCATGGTACTGCCAGCGCGGGGGGGTGCCTCTGCCGGGGGGGGTGTGTGTGTAGTTCTCCGTGTCCTACGATGAAGGACAGGTCGCAGGGTCGGTAGGACCGTCCTGTTCCTCTCTTAGTGCCGCAGGACAAAAATGCCCCCCGATCACTGACAGTTGTGTTCGCCTCATAAACACACACTCACTCACACACACACACACACACACACACACACACACACACACACACACACACACACAACTTTATAAGCACTTAATTTCATGCTTCGTGTCTTTCATAGTCTTTCATGTCTTTCATAGGCTGTCTGTTTATTACTTTCATTTGTATGCAGAAATGAGTTGAGTGTACCTCAACGTGCACAGTTTGCCCTCGTTCATACCGTGTGTGTGTGTGCGTGTGTTGTGACTGCATGTGTTGTGACTGCGTATGTCCTCCGCGACTAAGCATCTTTATGTAACAGCCAGGATGAATAGCCCACAGTCGGGCTTTGGAAGAGAGATGGAACGCATCCAAGCGAACAGTTAAAACACACTGAATACACACTTAAACAAACGTACTCTGAGAATGAACGTGCGTCATCTGTCCCCATGTCGCTGATGATGATGATGATGCACTCTTACTGAGGAAGCATGCAGTTCACTTCATACTGAACCGGGGATTGACATAAAAGCCTCCTGAACCAGAGTCACAGTAATGTGTATTGATTTCTGAGCCTGCGTGTCAAACCTTCTTATATTCTGCTCTCCTGCCCTCACCTCCTCTCAGCTCGCTCTCCTTCTCCTCGCGTCGCCGTCTGGTTGCCCCGCCGATGTTTCCACAATTAAACCTGTGTCAGTCACAACCAGCCCCCTGCAATACGGCCATGTGGCCCTGCTTCTGTCTGCAAGTCTCTGTGTGTTTGTCTGTGTGAGTATGTGCGTGTGTGTGTCCGTCTGTGTGAGTGTGTTTCTGTTTGTGCATCTGTGTGTGTGTGTTTTTGTGTGTCTGTGTGTGTGTCTGTGAGTGTATGAGTGTGTCTGTGTGAGTTTCTGTGTGTGTGTGTGTGTGTGTGTGTGTGTGTGTGTGTGTGTGTGTGTGTTTGTCTGTGTGTGTGTGTGTGTGTGTGTGTGTGTGTGTGTGTGTGTGTGTGTGTGTGTGTGTGTGTGTGTGTGTGTGTGTGTGTGTGTGTGTGTGTGTGTGTGTGTGTGTGTGTCTGCCTCTCTCAGCCCTTATTGTAGTGGAGCTGGCGGCCTCCATTAAAGACGCACAAGGGGGATTGTTGTGGCAGCAGCTGCTGGTAAGTGTAGGGTAGAATGTGTGTGTGTCGGGGTGTGGGTGTGTGGTTGTATTGTGTGCATATAGTGTGTGCGTGTGTGTTTGCGTGTTATGTGTTTGTGTGTGTGTGTGTGTGGGTGCAGGGCAGACAGGCACAGGTCACATGGAGCCAGCTCCTCTTGTGTCCTTTGTTGTCGCTGTTGGGCAGCCTGTCCCCATCCAGCCATGGCTGCTCTCTAACACACACGCACGCACACACACACACACACACACACACACACACACACACACACACACACACACACACACACACACACACACACACACACACACACACACACACACACACACCAGTAGCTACTGTCTCGAACCACATCCATAAATAATACTCTTTAATCATTCTGTCTGTCTGTCTGTCTGTCTGTCTGTCTGTCTGTCTGTCTGTCTGTCTGTCTGTCTGTCTGTCTGTCTGTCTGTCTGTCTGTCTGTCTGTCTGTCTGTCTGTCTGTCTGTCTGTCTGTCTGTCTGTCTGTCTGTCTGTCTGTCTGTCTGTCTGTCTGTCTGTCTGTCTGTGTCTCTCTCCCAGTCTCTCTCTCTCTGATTTCCGGATTTCACTGCAATTGTTTTACCAATCATGCTGAAAAAGAGGCCTTCTTACATGTAGACGCACACACACAGACCGGACACACATGCGCACTGGGATGCACTGAGATGCACACAGACACACACACACACACAGGGACCTGCGCCTGATTGGCTATGTGTGACAGGTGTGGTCATGTTGTTGATGTTCCCGCTGAGCACTGGCCTTGGAGAGTCCAAAGTCTGTGTCAGCCTGGGAGACAACCAGTGCAGACAGGCTGCTGTGCTGCTGCTGTCCCCAGCACCGCGGCCGGACACACACTGCGTCCTCCTCCAGGGTTGCCAGATTGGGCCAGATTGGGCGGGAAATCAAGCCCAATCTGGCAACAATGTCTTCCTCATGGTACTCCATCGAAATGGTTAATCATCAGCTATCCATCACAATACCTTGTTTTCTATATCTTCCAGATATTCAGTTTACATTTCACAATGAAGGGTCTGGTCTCTGCTTGGCAGCCATTTATTTCTAAATATGGGCACGGCCTTGCATTGTCCAAAACAGGCCAGTCAGATGAAATAAATAAGATGAATAACTCGGGGGAATAAATGTATTTTCTCCCGAGAATCTCCTACCACCGACAGTCTGTTTTGGTTGAAACCATTTTGATGGCTCCATACCAACAGTCTTTGCCCACCATGCACAAACCCTTATACACAATATTAGTATAGTGCAGGCTAAACTGACCTGCAGAGAGGAATGTGTATCATCCTGAAGCATCCTGACCTTCCAAGGCCACCGTACCACTATCTAGCTCTGTGACATTCAAATCATACAACTCAGCTCATCGGGCACGGGTACATGTTTCTCCACATCTTGACATTCACGTTTCAATCCATACTGAATATAGAGACACGTTAGAACTGATTTCCAATGCTGTTGACTTCCTATTTATAGTTATCGCCCCACTGACCAAATAATAACGAGTGTGTGTGTGTGTGTGTGTGTGTGTGTGTGTGTGTGTGTGTGTGTGTGTGTGTGTGTGTGGTTCTGTCCCTCTGTCTGGAAATGAGTCATGGGCTATCGTTATAATTGCTGAAATAGCCAGTAATGTTAAGAGGAAGAGACAATGAAAGTAATTCATTATTAAATTGTATTATTCAGAATTATTCAGAATTCAGGATCTTGTCTGAAGGGGTTTATGTTCGTACAGGAAAGCCCTGTGCAAAGATTAAAGGATCAGCTCATGATAATTATCTCTCCCTCCCCCCCCCCCCCTTCTCTCTCTCTCTCTCTCTCTCTCTCTCTCTCCCCCTCTCTCTCTCTCTCTCTCTCTCTCTCTCTCTCTCTCTCTCTCTCTCTCTCTCTCTCTCTCTCTCTCTCTCTCTGTATCCTTCTTTCATCTCAGTTTCCAAAAAGGTTTCCTTGCCATGCCCTCCGTAATACCTCTTCATTCATTGTTCATTCATTCATTCATTCATTCATTCATTCATTCATTCATTCATTCATTCATTCATTCATCCTGCTCCCCCTATGGTCCACCATACAATGACTCCATGAATCCATCCTCCTCACTGAGTTCCGTGGCTCTGACCCCCCTTACCCCGGGCCCCTGTGGAGTGGCGGGGGATGATATGCATGGGATTCCGTGGCCATTAGAGGACTTCAGTGATTAATGGGGGTGAAACCTTTGGCTCTCTTTCCCCTGAGCGCCCATCAGAGACAAGCAGACTCTGTAATCCTGAGCACTGGCTCAGATCCCCCAGCGGAGCGGAGAGATGTAGAAAAGGTTGCAGTGTGAGGCATCCTCTCAGACTGATTGGAGAGCTGCTGCCCGCACTGCAGTCTTGGCGCTGGATGTAACCAAAGCAGAGCCAACCACTGAGCTCCAGTAGAGTGGGACTCATCTGTGTGCGTCTGTGTGTGTGCGGCCTCACCTCCTCCACCTCTACCAACTCCTCCCCCTCCAACCCCTCCACCACTACAACCACCAACCACCT
Source organism: Gadus macrocephalus (assembly GCF_031168955.1). Lineage (NCBI taxonomy): Eukaryota > Metazoa > Chordata > Actinopteri > Gadiformes > Gadidae > Gadus > Gadus macrocephalus. Next base: position 1,618,899 of record NC_082401.1, read on the forward strand.
CCACCACCTCCACCCCCTCCATCTCCACCACGGCTCCGACCCCTACTCCACCACCCTCCACATCCACAACTGCTCCGTCCCCTTCTCCACCACCCTCAACCTCCACCACCGCTCCTGCCCCACCTCCACCACCGCCACCACTCCGGCCCCACCTCCACCACCACCACCGCTCCGGCCCCACCTCCACCATCTCCACCACCTCCACCTCCACCACCGCTCCGACCCCACCTCCACCATCTCCACCACCTCCACCACCACCACCACCACCCCTCCGGCCCCACCTCCACCATCTCCACCACCTCCACCACCACCTCCACCTCCACCTCCACCACCGCTCCGACCCCACCTCCACCATCTCCACCACCTCCACCACCACCACCACCACCCCTCCGGCCCCACCTCCACCATCTCCACCACCTCCACCACCACCTCCACCTCCACCTCCACCACCGCTCCGACCCCACCTCCACCATCTCCACCACCTCCACCTCCACCACCACCACCACCACCACCACCACCACCACCGCTCCGACCCCACCTCCACCATCTCCACCACCACCTCCACCTCCACCACCGCTCCGACCCCACCTCCACCATCTCCACCACCTCCACCACCACCTCCACCACCGCTCCGACCCCACCACCAACCACCTCCACCCCCTCCACCCCCTCCATCTCCACCACGGCTCCGACCCCTACTCCACCACCCTCAACCTCCACCACCGCTCCTGCCCCACCTCCACCTCCACCACCGCTCCGACCCCACCTCCACCACCTCCACCACCGCTCCGACCCCACCTCCACTATCTCCACCACCTCCACTACCACCTCCACCTCCACCACCGCTCCGGCCCCACCTCCACCTCCTCCACCACCACCACCTCCACCTCCACCACCGCTCCGGCCCCACCTCCACCTCCTCCTCCTCCTACTCCTCCGCAGCCGGCGGCGGGCTCTGTCCCGGGGTGGAATTACTGCGCGGGGCGCGGTGTAAGGCGGCTCAGCTGTCCACAGTCTGTGGACGGTTGGATTTATCGGACACCCGAGAGAGCGTTCTCTCCTTCCCCTGCACTCTCAGCAGCCTCTGAGACCCAGCTGCATTATGAATGAGATCACTGCGCTCACCTTACCCCCCGCTATGTGCACACGCACCACGCATGCAGGTTGTGAATGTACCATACAGACGCGTACATGCATACATACCCACTTCTGTGTGGGGGGGAAGCTGTGTTCTTTGTTTCAACGTCACTCTCCCTCCTGTTGTCAGTCCAGTAGGCTGCAGACTACAGCTTTAACCAGTCAACTCATTATGGCAGACACGCCAATCACACACACACACGCTATGACACAAGCGGATGGGTCCGGATGGTACTTGGTACTGCTTTAGGACTCTCTAACAATCACATTGTGTAAAACATGTCGGAAACACAGGCGTATACTGGGGTTCAACCTATCAAAGGGAGCATAATGTCAACCAAATGAATATACACACATGCGTGCACAGTGTGCACGCATGTGTGTATATTCACTATATTCAACACACTGCACACGCACACAGACACACACACACACACACACACACACACACACACACACACACACACACACACACACACACACGCGCGCGCGCGCGCGCGCACACACACACACACACACACACACACACACACACACACACACACACACACACACACACACACACACACACACACACACACACACACACACACACACACACACACACACACACACACACACACACACGACCGGACTGAGGAAGTTGCCACATCCTGCTACTAGTCTGGTGGACCTTGCTCTGATGTCCCAGAGGAAGGATCTACAAGCTATCTGTCTCCCTGTCTGCCTCTCTGTGTCTTTCTACACATGTCTCTCTCTGTCTCTGTCTGCCCAGATCCTTCCCACTCTGTCTGCTCCCTGTCTCTGTGTGTGTGTGCCTCTATTTCTCTCCTTCTGTCTCTTTTCCTATCACTCTCTTGTCTCTTCCCCTCACTTTATCTCTCTCTCTCTCTCTCTCTCTCTCTCTCTCTCTCTCTCTCTCTCTCTCTCTCTCTCTCTCGCTCTGTCTCAGTCTGTCTGTCTCTGTCTCCTTACTCCTCTCCATTTCTGTCTCTCTCTACTTGACATTCTCTGTCTCTAGATTAGGTTTGTTGGTAGCCATCGATGGAGTATTGTTCACCCTGATATTGATACAACCGGGCTGTCTGGCTGCTTCTCCCCTCGTTAAGCGACTAGGGAGCATGTGCCGTGAGACAGGTGATAGGAGGCCAAGTGTAGACCACACAGTGCAGTGACACAGGTAATAGAAGGCAATGAATAGACCCCACAGTGCATGGAGACAGGTGGTAGCAGGCCACACAGTTCAGTGAGACAGGTGATAGGAGACCATGTGTGGACCACACAGTGCAGTGAGACAGGTGATTGCAGGCCACACAGTGCAGTGAGACAGGTGATAGGAGGCCACACAGTCCAGTGAGACAGGTGATAGGAGGCCATGTCCACACAGTGCAGTGAGACAGGTGATTGGAGGCCACACTGTGCAGTGAGACAGGTGATAGGAGGCCATGTGTAGACCACACAGGGCAGTGAGACAGGTGATAGGAGGCCATGTGTAGACCACACAGGGCAGTGAGACAGGTGATAGGAGGTCACACAAGGCAGTGAGACAGGTGATAGGAGGCCACACAGTGCAGTGAGACAGGTGATAGGAGGCCATACCACACAGTGCAGTGAGAGACAGGTGATAGGAGGCCTTACCACACAGTGCAGTGAGACAGGTGATAGGAGGCCATGTGTAGTCCACATAGGGCAGTGGGACAGCTGATCACCGTGGCCCAGTGCTGTAGTGATGTATGAGCTTTCTGTTGATAATATATCAGTCTATGCATGCAAACAGTTCATTACATGATCTACTCACTGGTGATGATGTTCTGGTCATCACGCATGAGGGCGAAACCGGTTATTTCAATAATTGTAGTAGCAGGTTAGCCTGGGTATACCCATGCTGCCTTGCGCGCAATTTCATTTTGCACTGCTAGGCAGCCTGGGTTCCATGGATCCGGATTTAGTGTGAGACAGGGAACCAATCACAGGACGGGGAGGGACAGCAAGGCGATGACGACGTCTATTCGACACACCCATCGTCTTCTTCCTCATCGGGATTCTGTCACTCAACATACATCATCTCTGGTATAATTGATACGATTGACTATGAGCTACGTACAGACTCATATGAGGCAATCGGGCAATCGTAAACCACGCCTCAAATACGAGAAAATGAATGTGTGGTTCCCAGACCTCATCTCAATGTAGATTGAGATGAGGTCTGGCATTAGCCTGGCTAGTAGCAGGTAGTACCAAAATAGATCTATCGTACACTGGTCCCTAGAAAGTTTTAAACCAACCTATCACGTCCTCCCAAAGGGATCAGGTGTTCTGATGATCAGGTGGTAGTGATCAGATGATAGTGATCATCAAGTGGTAGTGATCAGGTGATAGTGATCAGGTGGTTCTGGTATCAGAAGGGATCCGGGGGTTCTGCTGGTCGTGATCAGGGGGTTCTGGTGGTAGTGATCAGGGGTTCTGGTGGTAGTGATCAGGGGGTTCTGGTGGTAGTGATCAGGGGGTTGTTGTGATCAGGGGGTTCTGGTGGTAGTGATCAGGGGGTTCTGGTGGTAGTGATCAGGGGGTTCTGGTGGTAGTGATCATGGGGTTCTGGTGGTAGTGATCAGGGGGTTGTTGTGATCAGGGGGTTCTGGTGGTAGTGATCAGGGGGTTCTGGTGGTAGTGATGTGGGGGTTCTGCTGGTAGTGATCAGGGGGTTCTGGTGTTAGTGATCAGGGGGTTCTGGTGGTAGTGATCAGGGGGTTCTGGTGGTAGTGATGTGGGGGTTCTGCTGGTAGTGATCAGGGGGTTCTGGTGGTAGTGATCAGGGGGTTCTGCTGGTAGTGATCAGGGGGTTCTGGTGATCAGGGGGTTCTGGTGGTAGTGATCAGGGGGTTCTGGTGGTAGTGATCAGGGGGTTCTGGTGGTAGTGATGTGGGGGTTCTGGCGGTAGTGATCTGTGGGTTCTGGTGATCAGGGGGTTCTGGTGGTAGTGATCAGGGGGTTCTGGTGGTAGTGATCAGGGGGTTCTGGTGGTAGTGATGTGGGGGTTCTGCTGGTAGTGATCAGGGGGTTCTGGTGGTAGTGATGTGGGGGTTCTGCTGGTAGTGATCAGGGGGTTCTGGTGATCAGGGGGTTCTGGTGGTAGTGATCAGGGGGTTCTGGTGGTAGTGATCAGGGGGTTCTGGTGGTAGTGATGTGGGGGTTCTGGCGGTAGTGATCAGGGGGTTCTGGTGGTAGTGATGTGGGGGTTCTGGTGGTAGTGATCAGGGGGTTCTGGTGGTAGTGATGTGGGGGTTCTGGCGGTAGTGATCTGTGGGTTCTGGTGATCAGGGGGTTCTGGTGATCAGGGGGTTATAGTTATCAGGGGGTTCTGGTGATCAGGGGGTTCTGGTGGTAGTGATCAGGGGGTTCTGGAGGTAGTGATAAGGGGGTTCTGGTGGCTCTGGGACCTCTGACCTGGATCCACTATAACTTTTCTTTTAGGAGCCATATTCGCCGCCCTCAGAGGAGCCTTGCGTAATGCTGCAGATTAGGATGGTATGGATTTCCTGTCGGGTCAGGGACTGAAGAACACTGTGTGCATGTGTGTGATGGTGTGTGTGTGTGCAAGTGTGTGTGCGTGTGTGTGTGTCCACGCGTGGTTGTGTGTGTGAGTGTGGACACGTTTGGTTTTGTGTGTGTAAGAGTGTGAGTGTGTTGGGAGCGCCAGATGTTATCCTCCCTCCACTACTAATGCAAGGCTTTAATCCCTGCTACTGTGTGTGTGTGTGTGTGTGTGTGTGTGTGTGTGTGTGTGTGTGTGTGTGTGTGTGTGTGTGTGTGTGTGTGTGTGTGTGTGTGTGTGTGTGTGTGTGGTCGTGTGTTCGTGTGGCTGTGTGTGGTGGAGCCTTTGTGTCCTGCTTTGCCCAACGATTTCCCCGAATCGGGTTATTTGCATCTCTGCACATTTGTTCATCAGTTTGCATGGGTTAAGCTCTTAGTTTCTCCGTGATTCTTCTCGACGATGCTGCTTGTCTCCCTGCGTCCCGCCACCGGCCCCCACTGAGCTCAGGACGAGTTTGTGTTGCAGAGGTTGAAAAAATTGACCCATAATGTCTGAAGATCGATGAGGAGGGAGGCAATGAGAAGACTGTGTTTCACCATTGGGCGTGGGGGGGAGTCACCATGCCAACATGTTTAAAGATAAACGTGTGTGTTTATTTATTTGGAGGTGTCTGCTGCGTTCAATGGAGCCTTCAGAGCACTGATGATCTGATTTTCTCAATGGATCTTGTGATTAATGTTTTCTATCCTTCTTCCGTTCCTCCAGGTGATTGAAGTGCAAGGAGTGTTACACTGTTTAGACCAGAGCCACAAGAGGGTCTGCACCAGAGAGTCTGACTCAGAGAGTCAGACCCAGAGAGTCAGACCCAGAGAGTCAGACCCAGAGAGTCAGACCCAGAGAGTCAGACCCAGAGAGTCAGACCCAGAGAGTCAGACCCAGAGCGGCCAGCGCCCGGCCACCCCTGGGTGGCCCATGCACACTTACGTCACCATGGGTAGCCCATCCGAGGTGCTCTCTTGGACCTCCTGCCCCGGCCTGCTAGTGGGCAAGCTGAAGGAGGAGCTGAAGCTCAGCGTGGTCGGAGACGCCATGAAGAAGACGGGCCCCACGCCCGACCCCCAGACCATGGCCACGCCTCCCGACGGGCCCCTCCCCGAGATCATCACAGACCTGGCCCCTCCGCCTCCCCCTCCCACGCACCTCTGCGTCCCGCTCCCCACCGCGGCCGGCCCGGACGGGGTGTGCGCGCTGGGCAGCGTGACCCCCTCCTACGGCACGCTCAACGAGGACTCGTCGGTGCGCGCCGATGGCGGCGGCTATTTTGACAACAGCGTGCTACAGCTGCGTGACCAGGAGGAGGCGGGGCAGGAGGAGGCGGCCTCGCCCGCCTCCTGCGACCATGGCGGGTGCGGCAGCGGCGGGGAGGAGCACACGTGCACGGGACGTCCCACGGAGGAGCACACGTGCGGAGGGGAGGGGCAGAAGCAGCCCCAGTACCACCACCACCACCCCCACCCCGATGACATCAAGCTGCACTTCCACCGGGCTGGGCCCAACTCGGGGGGCTTCCTGGAGGGCTTGTTTGGCTGCCTGCGGCCCGTCTGGAACATCATTGGGAAAACCTACTCCACGGACTACAAGCTGCAACAGCAAGGTGAGCCCCGCCCCCCCCCCCCCCCCCCCCCTGCAGCTGTGCAGAGGGCCGCCCTGCCCTCTGCACAGCTGCAGCCTCCACAGCATCCGGCTCTGTAGAGCAGATGCTCTCTACTTAGGCCTCCTCCTCCTCCTCTCCTGCTCCTATATCAGCCACCATCCCCTCTCCCGTAACCCCCCCCCCCCCCCCCCCTTGATGTACTCTGAAACCGTAATTGAATCGCTCTCCTCCCTGCTGGAGCATGTACAGTAGCTGTCAGACTGGAGGTCAGCCCTCCTCCAGGGAGGCCGGTAGCAGCAGGACAGACCAAGCGGTGGTCAGGGCAGAGCTGGGCTGGGCATTTGGTCAGCTGCCATTCTTGTGAATCCACCAGACGGGTGTGGCTGTATTTAGGTGACTTAAAGCATGGGTACAATTGCTCAGAGACCGCACAGGGAGGATAGCATAGGGTATGAGTCACCATCTGAGTTTAGCTCTATAGCTATTATTACCATGGTTAAAGGTAGAATAATATCTAAACCACCAGACCTACGTTATATATATAGTTGTGTACTTGTTGTCGTTTTATTCACGTTAACAGCACATTTGGTGAGATCACCTCCTCACCACATGGAGACACACAAACATTGAGTAAATCCAGCAGAGACCTTATTTTTCTCCTATTTCTTGTTTTGAAGTTTATTGAGCAGGGACAAATACATTGTACTTTACTCAAGCTTATGCTAAAAGTTACACAAGCAAAGTTCAACACAATGCACATGTTAGAATACGAAACACATTAAATACAGGACACCTAAGGACAAAAACAAGGACATCTATGAAAGTCAATGATTTGTTGATGACATATTCCAATATCGACCTAGCTTACCACAATGTGCTACTATGACGTGGCAAGTGGCTCCTGCCTCCAAGCTAACAAAGGTTTCCTACTCAGAGACTTTACCCAGTCAAAAGAGTATTTAAGTATATCCCGCGACAAATTTTTGCATTTAATTATTGTTTCCGTCCAAAAGAAGGATGCCATCATGATCCATAGTGTTTCCATACCTTGACTATTTTTTTTGGAAACACATTGATTCATAACTCTCTCCCTCTCAGGGACCCAACGACAACAGAGTCAGTGCTTAGCCCCTCCTCCTCTCTGAGTCAGTGCTTAGCCCCTCCTCCTCTCTAAGTCAGTGCTTAGCCCCTCCTCTCTGAGTCAGTGCTTAGCCCCTCCTCCTCTGTGCGCACTCTGATTCAAACAGATTGTTGTTGGCTCCGCCCTGCAGAGGACAAGGCTGAATCCCTCAATAGAATAGAATTAGGATGCCTAAAATACCTTTTTTTTTTTTTTGTAGATAGGATACAGAACGTTAATCCAGTCAAAATGTTTTAGTTGCTTATGGCAGGGAACCTTGTCTCTTGTGTAGAGATCTTGAGAGGAGTGCTGTGTACCGACGGCTAGTTAAACTGTCAGCCCAACAGGACTCGTCCCATCTTCTCCCCCGGACTGTCAGCTACCACCACCAGTAGAACATCACACTGTGATGTATACAGTCACTTTCCTTGAACCCACCGTTTCAACACTGTGAGATCATACAAAAGTTTCATTATAAACAGGCGTGTCATCCCATTGGTTACGACCCACACCAGCTTTGTCATACTGAAGTCGCATCGCATGCAGTATTTCTCTGTAACGTAGCCTGCGAGGAGGCAATCAATCATATTCATTTTCATTATATTTGTTCTGTACGAGCTGATAGTTTTCTTTTGTGCGTTTTGTGAGCAAAAGATCAAAGACGACCTTTATGCGCACAGGGGCAACAGTTGTATGCTGCCTCACTTAATGTGTGCGCTCAATTAATTACTTTCTCTTTGTTGTGTGTGTATGTGTGCCTGCATGTATGTGTGTGTGTGAGTGTGTGTGTGTGTGTGTGCATGTGCGCGCATGTGCGTGCGTGCGTGCATGTGTGTGTGTGTGTGTGTGTGTGTGTGTGTGTGTGTGTGTGTGTGTGTGTGTGTGTGTGTGTGTGTGTGTGTGTGTGTGTGTGCGTGTGTGCGCGTGTGTGCGTGTGTGCGTGCGTGCGTGCGTGCGTGCGTGCGTGCGTGCGTGTGCATGTCCGTGCAGACATGTGGGAGGTGCCCTTCGAGGAGATCTCGGAGCTGCAGTGGCTGGGCAGCGGGGCGCAGGGGGCCGTGTTCCTGGGGAAGCTCCACTCAGAGGAGGTGGCCATCAAGAAAGTACGTGAGCAGAAGGAGACGGACATCAAACACCTGAGGAAGCTCAAGCACCCCAACATCATCAGCTTCAAGTGAGTCAGCGGCCCGGCGTGGAGCTCCATCGGCCCTTTAGATTAGAGCTTGAATGTGGTTCAATGTTTGAACCAAACTTCAGCCTGATAAGCCAACTCAACCTCTAACCCTAACTAATGTATGGATTACTGTACATATTGTATAAATATAACTGTTTGAAAATACATGCATACCACTCATCTGAAAAGCCCTTGTAAAGCTTTCCTGTTTCATCTCCGTGTGGTCGTTTCCTGTAGGGGCGTGTGCACGCAGGCCCCCTGCTACTGCATTCTCATGGAGTACTGCGCCCAGGGCCAGCTGTACGAGGTGCTGCGGGCCGGCCGCAAGGTCACCCCCGCCCTGCTGGTGGACTGGGCTACCGGCATCGCCAGCGGCATGAACTACCTCCACCTCCACAAGATCATCCACCGCGACCTCAAGTCCCCCAAGTGAGTGGTGCAGGGCTTGATCTACAGACATAGCTCAGGAAGTGGGCTACAGACAGAGGTAGTGATGCAAGGTGAGGGCTACAGAGAGAGGTAGTGATGCAGGGTGAGGGCTACAGACAGAGGTAGTGATGCAGGGTGGGCTACAGACAGAGCTCAGGGTGTGGGCTACAGACAGTGGTAGTGATGCAGGGTGTGGGCTACAGATAGTGTAGTGAAGCAGGGTGAGGGCTACAGACAGAGGTAGTGATGCAGGGTGAGGGCTACAGACAGAGGTAGTGATGCAGGGTGTTGGCTACAGAGAGAGGTAGTGATGCAGGGTGAGGGCTACAGACAGAGCTCAGGGTGTGGGGTGTAGACAGAGGTAGTGTAGGCTACATACAGATCGATGGGCAAAACTGACTTCAAAGGCAAACATTATCACACAGAAAATGTCATACATCTCAAAGTCAGTTTATAACCTCAGTTTTGAGTCTTACAGCAGTATTGCTAACATAGCGTATCATAAACATAGCACTAAGAGCTATGCTCAAGCAATCACTACATACCCAGAACTTTAAGGTGTAACTTACAGGTAAAATACCCCAACCCACGTACTCGTAATTAAAACATGAAATTAGGCCTCAATCATTTGACTTCTCAGTCCTTCTTCTCATGGTTGTTTTTGTTTCAGACCACAGCAAAGACAATCTTCTGACTCTTAAGTTTCCTCAGCGGACCAAAGCCTTAGCAGGCAGCTGAGACCCAGAGAGCCCTGCCATCCCTCTCAGAGATACCAGTAGACCCAAAGAGCCCTGTCATCACTCTCAGAGATACCAGTAGACCCAGAGAGCCCTGCCATCCCTCTCAGAGATACCAGTAGACCCAGAGTGACCTGCCGTCCTTCTCAGAGATACCAGTAGACCCAGAGAGCCCTGTCATCACTCTCAGAGATACCAGTAGACCCAGAGAGCCCTGCCATCACTCTCAGAGATACCAGTAGACCAAGAGAGCCCTGCCATCACTCTAAGAGATACCAGTAGACCAAGAGAGCCCTGCCATCACTCTAAGAGATACCAGTAGACCGGGGGGCTCTGCCATCCCTCTTAGAGATAACAGTAGACCAAGAGAATTCTGCCTTCCCTCTCAGAGCTACCAGTAGACCCAGAGAGCCCTGCCATCCCTCTCAGATATACCAGTATGGGAGCATTGGGAGTGGACAGAGCTCGAGTCAGGAGAACTGAGTCTGCTGGAATAATGGATTCAGTCTGCAGTCAGGTGGACCGTTCTGGCACCGACACATGATGACAAGGAGCTTTCAGTGCCTTCCTAATGGCAAGGGAGAGATAAGGATATAAAACCTTTTATTGTTCAGACTAGACTGTAGAAGGAAAGGAAAGTATAATAACGTGGTGAAGTAAGGAAAGATAAGCAAGGTAATTAAAGTACCAAGAATATATATATATATATATTTTTTTTTTATTATTTATTATACAGGAAAGTATTAGAAGTAACAAAGTTACAATCTGTCTCAGTAAAATAGGTGATTTCCAGCAGGTTCCTGTGCAAATCCTTGTCATGTATTTTGTTCTCCAGTGTTCTGGTGACCCACAACGACACGGTGAAGATCTCCGACTTCGGGACGTCCAAAGAGCTCAGCGATAAGAGCACTAAGATGTCCTTTGCCGGGACGGTGGCCTGGATGGCCCCCGAGGTCATCAGGAATGAGCCTGTGTCTGAGAAGGTTGACATCTGGTGAGTCAGAGTGGAGCTCTACTGAGTCAGAGTAGAGCTCTACTGACTCAGAGTGGAGCCTTGCAGAGTCAGAGTAGAGCTCTACTCAGTCACAGTAGAGATCTGATGAGTCAGAGTAGACCATAATTGAATTTCATTTTATCGCCTGCAAAGACATTACATTTTGAATTTGGTGGAAGAATTACTTTATTACTTTATAACTCCTCTTCTTGTTCCCTGTATCAATACCCGCCATTACGTCGTACTAGTGCAACTATCTTGCCATTATTAACAAAGATCCTTTATCAACAGTCTCTGTTAATGTTAAAAGTAACTCGTTCTATCAATCTCATTCACATTCTGAGTGCAGAAACTGACGATTGCAGATTGAAAATCTGATTTACAGAACAGTTAGGATTACCTAAGATAAGATAGGAGGCCAAAGATAAGATAGGAAACGGCCAACAGGTTCGGGACTGCTTCTGTAATAGGAAGTTAGGATTTTTCCTATCTTTGAGTCGCTAACTTAAGTTAGGATGAGAAGTTAGGATTTTTTCTGTAATGAGGCCCCTGGAGCTCTATATCGAAATAATATCATATTATCCATAGATATCTATATCATATAATATATATTATAATGGCCAAAAGCTGTGTGCGCCTCCAGACTATGTTATGAAATGACTGCGTCGGGTTCTCCGACGTCCCTGGTTCTCCCACGTCTGCATCAATCTGAAGTAGACCAAGTGAACCACGACATCGAGGAGAAAGGGATTGTTGCCCACGAATGTTGACCGCGGTTGTCTCCCGCCGGAGCCTCGCTGCCGAGGGACCACCGCCTCGGCAGCGGGCAGCGGGCAGTGGGCAGTGGGAAGCGGGCCTCAAGCGGGACACAATCCCTTTCTCCTCAATGTCGTGGTTCATGTACTTCAGGGAGTCAAAGCCAAAGTTCCTTTCCCCCAATTCCTTCTCAACCATGACCGCGGTTGTTTCCCGCCTGAGCCTCGCTGCCGAGGGACCACCGCCTCGGCAGCGGGCAGCAGGCAGTGCTTAGGCACCGCCGCCTCCTGCAGCGGGCAGCGCCGAAGTGTGGTCCCTCAGCAGCGGGAAGCGGTACTCAAGCGGGAGACAATCCCTTTCTCCTCCATGTCTTCAGAGAGTCAAAGCCAAAGTTCCTTTCCCCCAATTCCTTCTCAGCCATGGCTGAGATAATCCCCACTACGAGTCTCGTTGTGGAAATACCAGAGATGAGAGTCCAACGTGTTATGCGCCATAAGACCAACAGCAGAACGGTTATCCAAATAACAAAGAAGTGTACAACACTTGCGTTACAGTCCTGGAGCTCTATATCTAAATAATATCATATAATACATACATCATATAATACATATTTTCATGGCCAAAAGCTGTGTGCGCCTCCAGACGATATTATGAATCACCAACGACTGTGTCGAGTTCTCCGACGTCTCTGGTCTTCCATTTCCACATCAATCTGAGGTAGACTGGGCAGCGGGCTCTGGCGGGAGACAATCCCTTTCTCCTCCATGTCGCAGTACATGTAATTCAGGGAGTGAAAGCCAAAGTTCCTTTCCCCCAATTCCTTCTCAACCATGGCTGAGATAACCTACAGTCTCGTTGTGGAAATACCAGAGACGTCAAAGAACCGACGTGTTATGCACCATAACACCAACAGCAGAACGGTTATCCGAATAACAAAGAAGTGTGCGACACACTAGGGCTTTGACTCCGAACTTCGTTATTCGAATATAATTGGAATATCAAAAAATAATTAAAAATTCGAACGAATATTAGGCACCCATAACAGGTTCATATTCAAACCTGTTATGGGCAGGTCAAGAGGGAGAGACGTCGGAGAACCCGACGCAGTCTATTCATAATATTGTAATGACCACGGAAGAGGCAGTGAATGAAGTATTGATTAGACAGCGATTTATTAGAAACCTAATAAACCGTTGGAACACGCAAGACCGGTAACCATAGCAACGCCGGTAAACAAACCTCATGAAGCCCAATCCAGGTCTTACTGAAGGCTTTTAATGGTCAAAATATTATTCATAAATATTTGAATATATTCGAATATTAATATTAATAAACAAACAAACTTCTAATATGATTTTTGGGCAAAAGTCAAAGCCCTAACACACACCCATGTGGCGTTCTCTGGGCGGGCAAGGCAGAGAAAGGGGAGGTAACTTGGCCCCTTATGACGACATATGGGGCCACATTCCAAATCAGAGCGCCTGAGCTTCCATTTTTTTAAGGTTTAGCCACTTGGGGACGATAAGCAGGCTAGGGGAACTCATATTAATGTTAGAAAACCTCATAAAGTGAGATTTTAATGCCATGGGACCTTTAAACAAATCCTATAGACTGTTTCAATCACACGCTCATTTTACATAGTGGTCATCTTCATACAGTTGAATCAAGCGAATTCATTGCCGCATGTGTGTATGTGCAGGTCCTTCGGAGTGGTGCTGTGGGAGCTGCTGACGGGGGAGATCCCCTACAAGGACGTGGACTCGTCGGCCATCATCTGGGGGGTGGGCAGCAACAGCCTGCACCTCCCCGTCCCCTCCACCTGCCCCGACGGCTTCAAGATCCTCATGAAGCAGACCTGGTGGGTCTCCTGCTCCTCAGCCATCAGCAACACAAGGCCTACTCACTGGTCTATGCCAGCCGACTCCACTTACTCTATTTAGACTACAGTGAGACTACAATGAGACTTGAGTCTAACTCAAGTTAGACTATCTTTAGTCTAATTGAGTGAGGCTAGAGTGAGACAAGAGTTAGACTAGAGTGAGACTGGAGTGAGACTGGAGTGAGACTAGAGTTAGACTCGAGTTAGACTCGGGGGGGGGGGGGGGGGGGGGGGGGGCATAGAGTTGTACTAGAGTTTGTACCAAATGGTTCACACTAGGTTGGTCCTTCAGTGGGGGGAGGTGGACTGTGGTTTGTTTAATCTGGTTGTCATTCTCCCCTCACTACCAGCAGTGGTTCATGTTCTCCTAATCCGCTGTACGTAGATCTAGACCCAGTGAGGGCAACGTGAGCCCATCCTACTTGTCTTTTCTTGATTGACCGATTGTTAATCCCACCCTCTCCTGGTTTTTCCCGTGTTCAGGCAGGGCAAGCCCAGGAATCGTCCGTCCTTCAGGCAGATCCTGCTCCACCTGGACATCGCCGCCGCAGACATTCTGGGGGCCCCTCAGGAGACCTACTTCAAGTCTCAGGTCTGCACCTTCATCTCAGAAAAACACAAGGTCTACAATCAAACCACACACAAACAATGCGTCTGTGTGTGACCATGCATGTGTGTGTGTCTTTGTGTGGCCATGTATGTGCATGTGTGCGAGTGTGTTTGTGTGTGTGTGTGTGTGTGTGTGTGTGTGTGTGTGTGACCATGCGTGTGTGTGTCTGTGTGACCATGTGTGTGTGTGTGTATGTTTTGGTGCTGCAGGCGGAGTGGAGGGAGGAGGTGAAGAAGCACTTTGAGAAGATCAAGAGTGAAGGAACGTGCATCCACCGCCTGGACGAGGAGCTGATCCGCCGGCGACGGGACGAGCTGCGGTGGGTGGGGGGCCATGGGGGGCATAGCGGTAGAAGACATCCTCAATAGGTCACTGTGGGAGTGTGTGGATGATGGCTGGTTTAGGCAGCCTCATTTGGCCCAGTCTGATTGGACTCTGGACTTTGGACTTGGCTACTGGCCACTGTAGCAAAGTCCATTATTCCTCCAAACAAACATTGCCTTTTCATATACTCTTCGATATCACGACAAAGGGACACAGGTGACGAGGTGTGTGTGCATGTGTCGAGCTCTGTCTAGTTAGTGGTTGGTTTGAAAGGAAAGGACGAGACCATATCCAACATCGCTCGTCATAACGCTCCTTCCCAACACAGTGCTAAAGGTACCGCAGGGTGGACGTGGGTCGTAACCATGGGGATAGCACACACTCCTCCTTTCTAGAAATCTCCACCTAACACATTTTATTTTAAACATCAGGGTTCAGATTCCAGCTGGACCAGTGATGACACTTTGAGTCCTTCTCTCAGTGCTGCCCCTAGCCCCCCCTCTGGTGCTCAGCTTAGTGGAGCTGTCCCAGTCCTACCACTGGTGTTGAGTAGTGGGAGGGCCATTCTGGCCAGAAGATGGCCCTAGGAATGGAGCGAATGCAAAACTGTCTCCATGAAACTTTGGCGTTACAAGCCTATGTTTACTTGCACTTCTGTAAGTGAATATCGTTTGCCTTAGATAACATGACGGTGTGCGGTTTATTTTCGGATACCAACTTCCATCAAAAGAGTGAGAGCCTACTTTTAGTAATCAAGCAGTGAAACAACCTCAAAAACAAACTTCTCCAAGACATTGATGAATTAAATTAATCATAATCTCCCTCATCTGTTTACTGCCATTTGCTAATCAATTTTATACTTTGATTTAATATTATGTAACTCCATTCTAACGGAAACCTCCACTGTCTAACAGAGGCGTTTCTGAGAGAGGGCTCAGCATCTTATCGGTTTAGAGGGGGTTCAGCCTCTTACCCCACCATGTAGTGGAGCCCAGGCTGAACCAATGAGCCGTCGCCACAGGGAATGCGCCCCCTCCTTCTTAACCCTCCTAGCCCAGAACGCGTTTTCTCTACTCCAGTGGTTTTCAAACTGTGGGGGGCGCCAGAGTTCTTCAGGGGGGGCGCGACATGAGAAAAAAATAAACCCGAAAAAAAAACTGAAAGTCGACGATTCAAATCATCAGTCGTACTGTAGAAGTAACATAACTAAATCAATTTTCAACCGTTTATCTTCGTGCAAACCATTTAACAAATCTTCGCACTTGTATCTTCAATAATATCGATATCATTTAAAATTTCTTCAGAATCACAGTTTTAGTTTCATACCGCTTCGTTTTCAGCTGTTTTCATTGAAGACATCAGCCCATTCTGATACACCTACTTCTAGACATCGTAACTCATTCCTTTTTCAACCGTTTACCATCGTTCAAACCATTAAACAAATCTACACACTTGTATCTTCAATACTATCTAAACGGAATTTTGATAGCATTTATACTTTTTCAGAATCACTGTTTTAGTTTCAAACCGGTGTAAGTACCATATCGGCTCGGCTTCCAGATCGGCTCGGGGTCCATCGTCTGCTGATTACGTCACACAATAGCTATCTACAGCAATAAGGTTTTTTATGGCTTAAATTAAAGAGCCTGTAATGATCTTTCATTTTGAACATAGACCATTCCCAACCTATCTGTATGGATAGTTTTCTTCTAAAAACAAAGCATCCCTCGGAATCATCTACTGTTAAGATAAGCAGTCCGTGTTGCCAGATTGGGCACATTTTCAGCCTGATTTGGCTACTTTGAATCACGTTAGGCTGGAAAAACAGGACATATGCCCAATCTGGCAACACAAACCGAAACTAGACATAGACCTACTCGCGCTCACACATGTGCTCGCTGTTGCCTCGTGGTTGCTATGACTACAGCCAGAGCTACAGCACAAAACAGCCAATCACAACTGTCACCATAGCAACGCCGGTAAACAAACTCCGCCGAATAGTCGAATCTCTTGGCTGAAAAGGCAGATCTGATTCGACTCAGTAAATTCAGAGTCGGGGACCCTGAATGAATCGGTGTAAACTGGCAGTTTACACGGATTAAGATGTTCAAATGTATTTAAAAAAGGTTCAGCTAAAACATGCTTAGATAAAGTTGTTAAATTGTGTTAAGAATGTGTTTTAAAACGCACAAAGATGTTGTAATGTTTCAGAAATATGTTTAAAATGTTTAAAAAATATGTTTAAAAAATATGTTACAAATGTTTTAAAATCATGATCGGAGATGTTTAAAATGTGTAAAATAATTAAAATAGCTTTCAAAACACAGGTATTTAGAAAAAAAGCTCAGCTGAAATTTTTTCTCTGAGGGGGGGCTCACTCTCTCACACTTTGAAAACCCCTACTCTACTCAATACACTTCACCTTTAAAAGACAGAAACATAACAACATGATTCATTTTAAGTTCAGCGTGAAAGACGTCTGTACAAGTCAGGATGTCTGTACACTACAGGTCCGGTCTCTAGTCAGGGTCTGTCAGTTCCTGTCTTTAACCCGACTCAACTCTGAGGGAAAATACCCACCTCAGGGACTGGCTCCAAACAGAGCGGTAAGGGGCCGTACTGAGGCTTCAGGGCTCACTACCTTAAGAGAATGGAGTGTGTGTGGTGAATGAACCAGAGAAACTCATGAGTGTGTGTGTGGTGAATGAACCAGAGAAACTCATGAGTGTGTGTGTGTGTGGTGAACGAACCAGAGTAACTAATGAGTGTGTGTGTGGTGAATGAACCAGAGAAACTAATGAGTGTGTGTGTGGTGAGTGAACCAGAGTAACTAATGAGTGTGTGTGTGGTGACAGGCATGCACTGGACATCCGGGAGCACTACGAGAGGAAGCTGGAGCGAGCCAACAACCTGTACATGGAGCTGAGCGCCATCATGCTGCAGCTGGAGGTCCGCGAGAAGGACCTCATGAAGTACGTATAACACCATCCTATCACCGAGAACTACCGCTCCTCAGAGAGGGGGAGGACTGCCGTTCCTCAGGGAGGGGGAGGACTACCGCTCATCAGGGAATGAACCAGACAAACTAATGAGTGTGTGTGCAGTGAATGAACCAGAATTGTAACATAATTCACACATTCATACCAACAGGCCACATATGCCCTTGCCAATTAAAAGAGGCTTCTTTCCCGTGATAAGGAGGGATCCGGAGCCTAGGGAGGCGTCCAGCTCATAAAGGAGGCCATTCATCATCTGTCAATTCTAGAGATACGAGCCGTCAAGATGTTCGAGAGACCCAGGCGCTCAAGGCCACAAGAACAAGTGTAATTCCCACACATAGCCACAAACAAAAGATAGATTTTTGTTATAGATAAGTCACAGATAAGTCACAACACATAGCCCAGGGGGCAAGAACGCTCCAGGTACCGCATCCTTCAGATGCCCTACTAAGTGTATCTCCACGCGTGCCCATACAATTCCCCAGTAGCGTGCGGTGCCCCTTCATTTCGGTGGGGCAGAAACTACTGGCGTATGACCACACCCACAATTTATATATATATTTTACATATATATTTTGAGCTACATTAAAAAATGTTAACTAAACTAATTGTGAGTAAGAATAATAAAAAATAAACTAATAGCCTAATGTTACTGCACGCTTTTGAAGTGCCATCCGCACTTATAGGCACTGATGTCCCTTATAGGGAAGTTATTTCTTCCATATTTTATTTTAACAACAGACTTAGCGAGTGCATTGCAAATACATGAAAAGTAGAAATACAAGTCATCAATCAAGCAGACCTTCGATTTGGAACTTGGCCCGACGATGTGTGCAAATCTCTCAATAACAACACTTTTGAAATCAGATATTTCTCAAAATCAAATCAGGTATGAAATCAGGTATGCAATTTGAATACCTGCTGAAATAAATAAATAAATAGTCTTCAATGCCGAAAGATACAGGCGGAGTAATTCGATTTTAAACAACAACAGTCCTAGAATATGACCATGGGGCAGACTACTTTACGACCATATGGGCGTCTTATAGCGCTGATTGCAATTCTTATTGCAGCCTGCATGGTCATGCGAGAAACATACGGAGGGACGCGGTCGTTGAGCTCCGCCGCCCCACATTGCATGACATGTTAAACTCAACTAGAATCGCCACCATCAATTTGATATCAACAGACCAAAAATAGTCGGAAAGCCTACAGAAACTATAGATAGTGAATGTGACAATCACATTATTAAAAATGAACTTGGAGCAATGATTTACTGATGAACTATTTTTTTTAGGAGCATGCTTTTCAGGGAGTTCGCCGCCCCACCTGCCCATATGGACGGCACGCGGCTGCAATTCCCCTCCTTTTGCTTCATAGAGATTAGTCAAAAACATGACCAAATAAAGTGAGTTAAAGAGATCCTGATTCAGCAGACTTTTTTTCCAAAAAGAACACGGCAGAGTAACTAATGAGTGTGTGTGGTGAATGAACCAGAGTAACTAATGAGTGTGTGTGGTGAATGAACCAGAGTAACTAATGAATGTGTGTGGTGAATGAACCAGAGTATCTAATGAGTGTGTGTGTGTGTGTGGTGAATGAACCAGAGTAACTAATGATACCGCTATACCACTCATCAGGGAGGGGGGAGGACTTTGGGACACCGGGGAGGGGGGAGGACTTTGGGACATCAGGGAGGGGGGAGGACTTTGGGACACCGGGGAGGGGGGAGGACTTTGGGACATCAGGGAGGGGGTAGGACTTTGGGACATCGGGGAGGGGGGAGGACTTTAGGACATCAGGGAGGGGGGAGGACTTTGGGACATCAGGGAGGGGGTAGGACTTTGGGACATCGGGGAGGGGGGAGGACTTTGGGAATTTGTGTTGTCCAAAGGCTGCAGATTTTTTGCATATTGGACACTGTAACAATGGTATCTACTTCTGGGACTCCATGAAACGAGGGACCCGTCCACAGCCCGCTAAAACAGCTGCCTGGTACTAGTACCTGGTCTTCTTCACACAGCTAGTGGCTTATTTTGGAGTCCCGTTTTGAGCACATCTTCAAAAACAAGCTTGTTTCTAAACAAAATAAGATGTATTTCATTATTTTCTAATCACCAGAAAAGCATTGGCAACATCTGACTAAACATCTGTTAAGTCAAACAGTCAGGGGTTCAGTCATTCATCTGAGTCTTCTGATTGGTCCACTCCACATTAAAGTTTGTGTGTCAGATGGATGCCACCAGGTGTCTCTCCCGGTAATGTTACGCCTTTCATTCACAACAAAGCTGTCTTGGAATCTTGCAGGGAAAATGTACCAGGTCTTCAGTAGGCTAATGCCGGTGTACATTTCCGGGAATATTGATCCCTGTTCCCAATCCCACATGACCCCATGCAGGAAATGTGAAACTAGTGCTCTCTGTGTACATCACGGTCCCTCCTCAATTGTCCTGCGTATACAGCAGGGAGGTAAATAGGTATACTTAGTGAAGTTATACTCTGGGTTTTGGGGCTGACTGCAGGGTAATTGCCTTTCGTTCCTTCAGAACATGGCAGTGTATAATTTCTCATCTATTCCTGGCTACCCTGTGTATAGAACAATAAACCGCTTTCTGTAACGTGAGACGTTTTTCAGGGTTCACAATAAGCTGCTTATTCTGTATGAAGCATCTCTCTAGACTTTGTTCCTGCGTTTTCATTCTTTTGCCAATTTCCAATTGACCTACTTTCACCCACCCAAAGAATAGGATTTTCCTGTCTACTGACTGTGTGTGTGTGTCTGTCTGTCTGTCTGTCTGTCTGTCTGTCTGTCTGTCTGTCTGTCTGTCTGTCTGTCTGTCTGTCTGTCTGTCTGTCTGTCTGTCTGTCTGTCTGTCTGTCTGTCTGTATCTGTGTGTGTGTGTGTCTGTCTGTCTGTCTGTCTGTCTGTCTGTCTGTCTGTCTGTCTGTCTGTCTGTCTGTCTGTCTGTCTGTCTGTCTGTCTGTCTGTCTGTCTGTCTGTCTGTCTGTCTGTCTGTCTGTCTGTCTGTCTGTCTGTCTGTCTGTGTGTATCTGTGTGCGTGCGTGCGTGCGTGCGTGCGTGTGTGCGTGCGTGCGTGCGTGCGTGCGTGCGTGCGTGCGGGCGTGCGTGCGGGCGGGCGGGCGGGCGGGCGGGCGTGCGTGCGAGCGAGGGGCCGCCTGGGACAGAATTCATACTTGTAGTTACACACACTATTATAATCTTGCATATACACCACTATACTCATACACACACACTATTATACTCCTTTTACATGTATGAGAGTGTATAGTCCTGTATGTGAGAGAGTATAGTAGTGTATGTGAGAGAGTATATTAGTGTGTGAGAGAGCATATAGTTGGGTGTGATAGGGGTGTAACGGTACACAAAAGTCACGGTTCGATACGTACCTCAGTTTGTTTGTCAAAAACGGAGAATGGCCGTAGATCAGCAGCATTGAAAACACCAATAGACTTGGCATTTGCATTTCTGAATTGCCAGACAGAGATTGTTGAAATAGGGTCGTGAGCTTGGTTTGCACAGCTTGCTTTTTTTTTTCACAGCAACGGTGATAGTAACACCTGGATGGTGCCTTTTCAAATGCGTGTGCATGTTAAAGAGCTGATGCGCCAATGCGAAAAACAAGCCACAATCGTTGTCCGTTACTCTTGATGCTTTTCATGACAAATCAGGCATTAAAAAGGGGTTATGTTCAAGAACATTTTACGTGGGTGATTACAAACTGATTATCCAAGGTGTTCTCGGTCAGTCTTATTACCGTAACCCTATAAATACAGAGGTGAGCGCCGTGGTAATGCTGCACCATATGGCACTTCTGGCGGACCATGCAAATGGCAGGATTCGGAGGGAGAGGGTCTTTAGGGACCATAACGATTTATTGGTACATAAAAATATGTACCTTTATGTCAGACCACTTCTTTTTTAATTCTGGGACTGTGCGCTCCGTGCTACTGACAGAGTTCACTGCTGCAGCAAAATGTTGCCACTCACTCTGCTTTTTGGTGTTGGCGAAACAACTACTTTTCGGGCCTCCACCTCACCCACAACCTCCGTGAAATTTCGCTTTTTTGCTTTTCTCAGTCCTTCTGCCATTGTTTCCGGCAAGACATAATACTTGCATCTGAGTCTGTTTTTGCATTTGCATTGACCATTTATGGTTAAAAAGGGGTGTGTACAGGGCGGAACGTGAAGCTGATTCAGCTGCGCACACTTGTAGGCACTCTGTGATTTATAAAGCAAAGATTGCGTACGGTGTGCGTACGCAGGGTTTTATAAGTCCGAATATTTTTTGGCGCACGCAAAACTTGGCTTTTGGGCGTACGTACACTTTTAGTAACGATCCCACGCACAGTTTTATAAATGAGACCTCCACATTTGCATTAAAGCTCCAGACACCGAAACGGTGCGTTTGGGGAAAGCTCAATTTGCAACTGGTTTGTAGTGGCTGTAATTCTGCACCTCAGCTGAATTTCGGGACCGTCTTCAAATACTGTGTTAGGGGACCACTAATACCTATGTTAAAGCATCCATAAAGTAGCATGCCATGGGACATTTAACTATCCATCGACGCAACGGAGACGGCAAGGTCTGTGATTGGTCCTCTAACAAAATCATTTCCGGAATCGCTTCTCCGGTTTGACTTTGCACCTTATTTACTTTGTAAATGTTTTACTTTGCATATTAAGGGCCAATACACCACCAAATACGATTTGAAAAGCTTTGAAAGTTTATTTAAAACACTACTTACATGGTTTCAACAACATATCAACACATAAGATCGATCGGGCGGTGAATTGCATTGCGTATCCGACATCCCGATGGAGAACTGCGAATGCTCGAGGGGTCCCCGTAGTTACGGAGTCGGAGTAGTATACTTTGGCTAAACGGTCCGGGGGCAACTCTGACCTCAAGTTTTAAATTCTGCATCGCAAAACAAGCCTTTACATTCGCCATATTTACGCTATGTACGCCACATTTACGCACCGCGGTCCACCTCTGTAACCACCCAGAAGTGCCTGTACCGTGACCGTTCGGTACAAATACGTATATCGTTACACCCCTAGTATGTGAGAGAGAATATACAGTAGTTGGGTATGTGAGAGATTTTAGTAGTGTATGTGAGAGAGTATAGTAGTGTATGTGAGAGAGTATAGTATTGTGTGAGAGAGCATATAGTTGGGTATGTGAAAGAGTATAGTAGTGTATTTGAGAGAGTATATAGTAGTATATGTCAAAGAATATATTAGTGTATGTGAGAGAGTATAGTTGTGTATGTGAGAGAGTATAGTTGTTTATCCAAGATAATATAGTAGTGTGTGTGAGAGAGAATAGTAGTGTATGTGAGAGAGTATAGTAGTGTGTGTGAGAGAGTATAGTTGTTTATGCAAGAGAATATAGAAGTGTGTGTCAGAGAGTATAGTCTTTTATGCAAGATAATATAGTAGTGTGTGTGAGAGAGTATATTTGTTTGTGCAAGAGAATATAGTAGTGTGTGTGAGATAGTATAGTTGTTTTTGCAAGAGAATATAGTAGTGTGTGTGTGAGAGAGTTTGAATGAAACAGAGTTGAGTTTGAATGAAACGGAAGTGAGTTTGATTCCTCAGTTCCTGATTGGCTGACAGAAGAGGCGGTATCTTGGGGAGCTCAAAATACTGCGCCAGTTTCAGAGAGGCCATCTCTTGTGACCGCCAATTCATTCTCAACCATGGCCAGTCTCTACGTGTTGTGTTTCTATAAAATATTCACATCTAGAACACTCCGGGAACTCCGCTAGGGGGTCCTGGAGCTCTATATCTCAATAAAATAAGATGATATAATCTATAGACATCTATATAATATAATATATAATATAACGGCCAAAAGCTGTGTGCGCCTCCGGATGGTATTATGAATCTTAACGACTATGTGGGGTTCTCTGACGTCTCTGGTCCTTCCACATCAATCTGAAGTCCAGATTGAACCACGACATGGAGGAGAAGGGATTGTTGCCGTTTGCGGCCTCCTGGAGCTCCTCCGGTGAGGAGGTGCAGAAATCCCGCCGGCCCCCGGAGCTGAGCTCCCGGTCCCCGGCAGGTGACTCTATAATATCATATTATGTAGATATCTATATATTATATCATCTTATAATATTTAGATATAGAGCTCCAGGACTCCCGCCCGAGCTCCAGGAGTGTTCTAGAATATTTTATAAAACGGATGATATTATGAATCCTAATCGACTGCGTCGGTTTTTCTGATGTCTCTGGTACTTCCACAACACGTAGAGACTGGCCAGGGTTTTCATGAATTGGCGGTCACAAGAGAAAGCCTCTCTCAAACTCAGGCGACCACGCAAACAAGCGGCCGGATAATGTCTTGGTGCGAACGCAGCATAACAAAATCGCTCGAAATGACAGAGTAAAATTACAGAGTAAAATTACAGAGTAAAATGACAGCGCAGTATTTTGCAGGCGAGCTAGCAATACAGGCAAGCTACCAATACTGGTTTCTCCAGCATTTTCCCCACAGTTCTTTTGTATGTTTTGTATTTTCTGATTGTTTAAATATGGAAGGATAAATCTATCCAACAAATCTTGCCAAAAATGATTATACATTATTAACCCTAAAATGTTGCCAAATATTAATTAAATGTGGTGTTTTTTTATCCAACAAACAGATAACAGATGCGTGGAAACGCAATTGTTACGACCCACCCTGTTGGTTTCCAGGGGGAAGGGGGGGGGGCAACAATGAATATAAAACCAGGGGTTTAAAGAACAGAAGAGAGTAGCAGGATTTC
Source organism: Gadus macrocephalus (assembly GCF_031168955.1). Taxonomy (NCBI): domain Eukaryota; kingdom Metazoa; phylum Chordata; class Actinopteri; order Gadiformes; family Gadidae; genus Gadus; species Gadus macrocephalus. The sequence continues at coordinate 1,643,041 of NC_082401.1, forward strand.
AACCAATATCCCATTTATTGCATAACTGAGTCCTATATTAACACAGAAAGAACCAATAACAATATCCCTCCACTGAGGGAGCAACAAACAACACTATCCCTCCACTGAGGGAGCAATGCCACGACGAAGAGCCCACGTAGCTCCGACTCGCGTCCGACAGCGACCCCACTCTGTTCGCCTATCTGGCCCACTGGCCACGTCTGCTCTCATCCCTGCAGCTTTATAGCAATCCACGTGATTGCTGAGGGGCTGCAGGTGTGTCTGATCAGTCCGATGGGGAGGGTGGTACCTGGAACAGCACACAAAACAGCAGAGGAAAAACACACACACGTAACACCCCCTCCCATAAGTGCAAACCAAGTTTGCTACATTAAGCAAGATCCCTGCTAAAGCACACTACACAGAATCAGGACCATCAGAATTTAAAATTGCCGTCTGCTGTCTACGTTTCCACGCATTGCAGTCGGCAACTAAACGGTCAGTCCTCTGACAGAAAAAACATTGCCTATCTGTCTTAGGACTAGAGAAAGATGTACCAGCACGTGGAACACGCGTGTCACTAGACCTAAGAGCAGTCTCACGGTGAGTGGAGGACTCGTGCCTTCAAATTTTATATTTTATTCAACATTTGACCTGAAGAACGGATGTAATACAGGTGCACACACACACACATAGACAGACAGGCAGGCTCGCAATTTTTTACTACCCAAATGCATGTACACGCAGGTACACACACACGCAGGTACACACACACGCAGGTACGCACACGCAGGTACGCACACGCAGGTACGCACACGCAGGTACGCACACGCAGGCACGCACACGCAGGCACGCACACGCAGACGCAGGCACGCAGACGCAGGCACGCAGACGCAGGCACGCAGACGCACACACAAAAAAAAACGCAGGTACACACACGCAGGTACGCACAGGCAGGTACGCACAGGCAGGTACGCACACAGACGCAGGCACGCAGACGCACACACAAAAAAAAACGCAGTGTGGTATCCGGGAATGAAGAATGCGCCGGGATTCAGTGAAACGCGTGGCAACGGTTGGTTTAAGCCGACTTCAGCGTTTATTTCAATGGTTAAACAGGACAAGGGTGCGCTCGGGTCTCCGTGAGCCTCAAGCCTCTGCAGTCCGTGCGTGTCTCTGCCTCTCCCGTCCATGCGTGTCTCTGCCTCTCTTATAGTGGCTCCGGGCCTTCCTCCTCCCAGCCGCCAGGTGTCCCCCATCCCGCTGATTGGGGGGAAGGACCCGGTGCTCTCCGTCGCCGGCTGGTGGGTGGGGGTGGTACACCCCGTCCTTCACGGTCCCCCGGGACCGTGAAGGCCGAGGCTTCAGGGGCGGGATGCCAAACTCCCCCCCCGTTTGCTCAAGCCCCTGGTCTCTGGGGAACCCACCCAGACAGGCATCCCGACGTGACAGGGCGTCGGCGTTGGCATGCTCCCGGCCCGGTCGGTGGTCCACCCGGAACCGGAAATCCTGGAGAGCCAGGAACCACCGTGTCACCCGGGCGTTTGTATTCTTGGCCCCCGCCATCCACTTCAGGGGGGCGTGGTCGGTGACCAAGGTGAACTCCCTCCCCAGGAGGTAGTAGCGCAACTTCTCCAGGCACCATTTAATGGCCAGGGCCTCCTTCTCCACCGTGGAGTAGTTGCGCTCATTGGGGAGGAGCTTCCGGCTGACGTAGGTTATCGGGTGCTCCTCTCCGGCCCGGACCTGGGACAGGACCCCCCCAAGACCCACCTCCGAGGCGTCTGTGTGAACAATCACAGGGAGGTTAAAGTCAGGTGTGATTAGTACCGGTTCTGAGCACAGGGCCTCCCGGAGCGTCTTGAGCGCCCGGTCCGCCGCCTCTGACCAGGTGACCCGGTCTGGCAAGGCCTTACGGGTTAGGTCGTTCATGGGGCTGGCCAGCGTGGCGTACCCGGGAATGAAGCGCTGATAGTAGCCCACCAGCCCCAAGAACGCCTTTACCTGCTTCTTAGTCCTGGGTTGCGGCCAGGCCCGTATGGCGGCTACCTTGCCTTCCTGCGGCCGCACTGTCCCTCTCCCGACCCGGTACCCCAGGTACGTCGTCTCCTCTCTCCCGAGGCGACATTTGGCCGGGTTAGCGGTGAGGCCCGCCCTCCGCAGCTCTCCCAGCACGGCCCTTAGCTGGCGGACGTGGATATCCCAGCTGGGGCTGTAAATGATGATGTCATCGATGTATGCCGCCGCGTAATCCTGGTGGGGCCTCAGGAGCTGGTCCATCATCCGCTGGAATGTGGCTGGGGCGCCGTGTACCCCGAAAGGGAGGACGGTGTACTGGTACAGTCCCCGCGGGGTGGAGAACGCCGTCTTTTCCCGGGCCGCCCGGGTCAACGGCACCTGCCAGTACCCCTTGGTCAGGTCCAGGGTCGACAGATACCGCGCCGGGCCCAGGCGCTCGATAAGTTCGTCGACCCGGGGCATGGGGTAGGCGTCGAACTCCGAAGCCTCGTTCAGCCGCCTGAAGTCGTTGCAGAACCTAAAGGTTCCGTCCGGCTTGGGCACCAGGACCACCGGGCTGCACCAGGCGCTGCGTGACTCCTCTATTACTCCGAGCTGCAGCATCCGGCGCACCTCGGTCCGTATGGCCTCCCTCCGGGCCTCTGGGATCCTGTAGGGCTGAACCCTTACCCTTATGCCTGGCGCCGTCCGGATGTCGTGGTGGGTGGCGGCCGTCCTCCCCGGCAGGTCGGAGAACACGTCCCGATGCTGGAGGACGATCTCGTCCAGGTCGTGCCTCTGGGCCGGGCTGAGGTCCTCCCCCACCGGGACCTCCGGGATCTCCTGCCGGGCCACCAGGGACAAGGGAGCGGGGTCGGCGGGTGTCTGCTCCCCCCCCCTCCACTGCTTCAGGAGATTGACGTGGTATAGCTGCGTCGGCTTCCGCCTCCCTGGCTGGCGGACCCGGTAGTTCACCTCGCCCACTCGTTCCACCACCTCGTAGGGTCCCTGCCACTTGGCCAGGAACCGGCACTCCGCCGTGGGGACCAGGACCAGAACCAGTTCCCCTGGCTGAAAGGTCCTCAGCTGGGCTCCTCGATTATAGACCCTCGCCTGGGCCTGCTGCGCTTGCTGGAGGTGCCTCCGGACGATGGGCCACACCCGGGCCATGCGGTCACGCACCTGCTCCACGTGGTCCACGGTGGTGCGGTGGGGGGACGGCTGGCTCTCCCAGGCCTCCTTGGCGATGTCCAGGATCCCGCGGGGCCTCCGCCCGTACAGCAACTCGAAGGGGGAGAACCCGGTGGACGCCTGGGGGACCTCCCGTACTGCGAACAGTACGTGGGGTAGTAGTTGGTCCCAGTTCTTCCCGTCGGCTTGCATGGCCTTCTTGAGCATCTGCTTTAGGGTTTTGTTGAAGCGCTCGACCAGGCCGTCTTTCTGGGGGTGGTAAACCGAGGTCCGGAGCTGCTTCACCTGCGGGAGCCTGAGGACCTCCTTCATCACCCGTGACATGAAGCACGACCCCTGATCGGTGAGCACCTCCTTCGCTATTCCCACCCGGCTAAAAAGGAGCATTAGTTCACGGGCGACTGCCTTGGCGGTGGCAGCGCGCAGGGGGAGGGCCTCGGGGTAACGGGTGGCATAGTCAACTAGCACCAGGATATAGCGGTGGCCCCGGCTGGTCTTGGGAAGGGGGCCCACGATGTCTAAGGCCAAACGCTTGAAGGGGGTCTCAATGATGGGCATGGGAATGAGGGGGTGTCTAGCGATGGCCCGGGGGGCTACCCGCTGGCACTCGGGGCATCCCTGGCAGTGGCGCTCAACATCCCGCTTAACCCCTGGCCAATAGAACCTGGCTAGGACCCGCTCCCGGGTCTTGTCCATGCCCAGGTGGGCCCCCAGGAGGTGGGTGTGGGCCATAAAAAGCACTTTACTGACGTAGGAACGGGGCACCACTAGCTGTTCCCTCACTCCCCCCTCCCCGGAGGCTACTCGATACAACAGACCCCCCCTGGTGCTGAAGTGCGGGTGTGGTGTGTGACTCACCGAGTCTCGGGCCTGCCCGTCATGAACCAGGACGTGGCTCCAGTTGTGCTTGAGGGCCTCATCCTGGAGCTGTGCGGTGGCGAACTGGCCGGGTCGGGACGAGCCTTCCGCCCCCTCTGGTAAGAAGTCCGAGAACTCAGTAAGGGGGGAGCTCTCCGGGTCTTCCGGTGGGTCTGGTTGCTCGGAGGCTGTGAGGGTCTCCGTGGTGTCGGGGGTAGGTTCCGGTGTCTCGCTCCGGACGGATCCTCTCGCCGTGCGCGCCGGGGTCCCCGGTGGGGAAGGTCCGTTCCCCTCAGATCCCTCGTCCTCCGCCGTCAGCTCCCCCGGGGACGATGGACGCCGGGTGGCCCCGTAGGCCTGCCGAACCCCCCGCGCCCCTCTGCGGGGAGGGCCTCTCCAGCTCCGTAGCTCCCGCGTCGGGTCCCACAACCGGTGGAAAATCGGGCAGTCCCTCCCGATTAACACGGGGACCGGTAGGTGGGGGACAATCCCCGCCCGGATCGTGAATACCCCATGGGTGGTGCGGACTACCACGTGGCACGTGGGGTATGTCCGGGTGTCCCCGTGGACGCAGGCCACCTCCATCGGGTCCCCGGCCTTCCCGCCTGCCAGGTCGGGGCGAAGGAGGGTAACCGCACTGCCGGTGTCCAAGAGGGCCTGCGTGTCCTGGTTCATCACCCGCGCCGGGATGGTCGGACTCCCAGATGTTCCCTGCGTCCAGCAGGTCGCCAACATGCACGTGTTGTCCGCCCCCGGGTCCGCGTACGCTGACGGCATCGACACATCACGTCCCCTCGGGCAATAGCGAGCGATGTGGCCGTACTGGCCGCACCCAAAGCAGCGCCGCACCTCCCGGTTCTCCGGTACTCCGCTCAGTGGGGTGACGCCGGGAGCCGGGTTGCCGATGGGGGGTCCCCTCGGGGCTTGGCGGGTCTCGGCGCGCCGTGGGGCTGGGGCGGGACCGGCGTTCAGGAGCTGGGCCACCTGCCAGTTCTCCAGCTGAAGGACCAGGTCGTCCACGGTGGCAGGGTGATGGTAGGCCAGCACGCGGCGGGCGTCCGGCGGGAGTCGCCGCAGGGTGTGGTCAATAATCACCCGGTCGATCGGGCTGAGGCCCTCTCCCGCTGTCAGCCACCGCTTCACCAGCCGGCTGTGCTGGGCGATCTGGGTGCGCACAGCTCCCTGCGCGTCAAACCGCCAATCCTGCGCGCGTTGTGCGCGCACCCCGAGGTTGTGGCCATAGTAGGCCAGTATGGCCTGTTTGAGCGCCGGGTACTGGCGGGCGACGTCCGCCGGCAGGTCCTGGCTCGCCTGCTGGGCGGGTCCGGTGAGGAACGGCGCCACTATGTGCGCCCACTGCTCCTCTGGCCAGCCTTCCCTCTGTGCGGTCCGCTCGAAGACCTCGAGGTAAGCCTCCACGTCGTCTTCCGGTCCCAGCTTCGTGAGGCGGCTGGTCGGGGCGGCGGTCGGCGCAGCGCGGACGGCGTGCTGAGTCAGCCGCAGAACCGCTTCGCGGAGCAGGGCGAGGCTCTCGGAGGTCTCCCGCTGGTGTTGCTGGGCAGCCAACGCCGCGGCTCCGTCCGGGTTCTGCATGGTGGGGTCGTAGTAGTGGGAACGCTCAAGTTGCCTGCATTCTCCACCATATGTGGTATCCGGGAATGAAGAATGCGCCGGGATTCAGTGAAACGCGTGGCAACGGTTGGTTTAAGCCGACTTCGGCGTTTATTTCAATGGTTAAACAGGACAAGGGTGCGCTCGGGTCTCCGTGAGCCTCAAGCCTCTGCAGTCCGTGCGTGTCTCTGCCTCTCCCGTCCATGCGTGTCTCTGCCTCTCTTATAGTGGCTCCGGGCCTTCCTCCTCCCAGCCGCCAGGTGTCCCCCATCCCGCTGATTGGGGGGAAGGACCCGGTGCTCTCCGTCGCCGGCTGGTGGGTGGGGGTGGTACACCACGTCCTTCACGGTCCCCCGGGACCGTGAAGGCCGAGGCTTCAGGGGCGGGATGCCACAGCAGGTACACACACGCAGGTACGCACAGGCAGGTACGCACACAGACGCAGGCACGCAGACGCAGGCACGCAGACGCAGGCACGCCAAAAACTCCTCCACACTAAACGCTGTCACACCAGCCATCACGCCGACAATAGCGCTTAGCCGCTAGGCTAAGCTACCAACACTTTAGCGTGTCACCAACTCACTCCGGGGCAGACGTAATAACTATCAACGCCGGATGCTGCACACACATACAAACCCAACCTTACAATAAACAAACATCCCCCAGACCCTACCTAACGAGAACTAACCTGTCTATCTTCTGGAGCGTGCCGGGCTCGAGGCGACTTGAAAGGCAAAACTTCAGCGACCGGAGTCCTGAAACACCTACCTCCGTCGGGGAACTCTATCCCCGCCCAGGATTTACTCCGAAAATAATAAAGGAAAAGGGAGCGTGCACACCCGGACGCCAATACCCACCGTGAACCACCGGAAGTGACTTTTCACTTTGAAAACAAACTAGTCAAAACAACTACAAACATCTCCACTAATTTCTTTAAACGATCCCGGACGAGCCCCCAATTGTTACGACCCACCCCGTTGGTGTCCAGGGGGAAGGGGGGGGGGCAACAATACAATTTGTTGGATAAACTTGACAAAGTAGTGTTAGTTCAAGATTCAGGCTTTTGGCCTTTTTTTTATCCTTCCCAGGATTATACAAAAGCCTTGATCAGTTCATTGATCCCCCAGTGCGTACCTGGGACCAGCTAGCATTATGTAAATTAAACCATCCAGATAATGCTAAAATTAATCATCAAGTGTGTATATCCAGAATAAACTATGTGAAGAAGCTACCGCCTCTTCCGTCAGCCAATCAGGAACTCAGGAATCAAACTCACTTCTGTTTCAGTCAAACTCTCTAACACACAGTACTATACTCTCTCACACACAATACTATTCTCTCTCACACACACTACTATACTCTCTCACATACACTACTTTTCTCTCTCACATACACTACTATACTTTCTCACATACCAAACTATACCCTCACACATACACTACTATACTCTTTCCCATACCCAACTATACTCTCTCACATACACTATTATAATCTCACACACTACTATACTCTTTCCCATACCCAACTATACTCTCTCACATACACTATTATAATCTCTCACACACTACTATACTCTCTCCCATACACTACTATACACTCTCATACATACAAGGAGTATAATAGTGTGTGTGTGTGTGTGTGCGTGTGTGCGTGCGTGCGTGCGTGCGTGCGTGCGTGCGTGCGTGCGTGCGTGCGTGCGTGCGTGCGTGCGTGCGTGCGTGCGTATGTATAGTGGTCTATATGCGAGATTATAATAGTGTGTGTAAGACCAAGTACGAATTCTGTCCCAGGCGGCCCCTAATACATGAATGCATGTGCGTGTGTCTGTCAGTGAACGTTGACTGAGGGTTTTAGTACGAAACCAACAGGTCTGACTGCAGCGGTCATCATGTGTGTCTGTTTCACATAAGAGATCCAGCGTGCTGACCCCAAGATGAGGGTCATGTCCCCTCTCTCCTCCCCTCCCTGACTCCTCCTTCTCTGGCCACAGGCGGGAGCAGGCGGTGGAGAAGAGGTACCCCGGGAACAACAAGCGCCACCCGGTCCGGCCCATCGTTAGGCCCAACGCCGTGGAGAAACTCATGAAGAAGAAAGGAAGCCTTTCCCAGAGGCCCAGCCTGCCTGGGGCTAGAAGGTGGGCCCCTGGGGAGCGTCCCTGAAGAGGCGGGCCCCTGAGGCAACTCAAAGGGGGAGGGTGTATAGCTCATAGTACTGTCTGAGTCAGCCCCTCAGCAGGCTCATCAAGATGGGCTCCACAAGCTAATCCTTACTGTGATCCCACTTAAACCTCCAGCATCGGATAAATTATGTTAACAAAGTAATGAATATATGATCATATATATCAATTATAATATATGAATGACCCTGATTGGGAGGATATTTTACATTTATATTTACATTTAGGGCATTTAGCAGACGCTTTTATCCAAAGCTACTTACAATAAGTACATTTGTCAGAAGAAAGAGAAACAACAATATGCTTTCCTCTCCTCCAGGCCGGACCTCCTCCGCTCCGACGGGATCCCCAGCCTGGAGCCTCTGCCCCCCCCCTCGCCGCTGGCGGCCAGCCCCAGGCTTTCCACGCCCCCGGGCAAGGCCCGCTACCGCAGCAAGCCGCGCCACCGCCGCGCCAGCAGCAAGGGCAGCCACAACGACTTCCCCGAGGTGCTGCGGCCCGGGCCGTCCGAGGAGCCCCAGCCCCTCCGGTACCCCCAGGGGCCCATCCTGCCGCTGAGGGGCCGGGAGCAGGCCGTGGTCAACTGTGCCAACAACCTGCGCTACTTTGGCCCCGCCGCGGCCCTGCGGAGCCCCCAGACCGACCACCACGGCCCTGACCTCATCTCCTCCACCAGCATAGACTGTGACCCCCGCCCGCGGGCCCCGACCCCCCCCACCACCGACAGCCCCACCTCTTCTCCACTCGGGCCCCTCACCGGGTCCCTAGGCCCCTGCCGTCAGGCACACCCCTTGCCTGGGGGGCTCTCTGATAGTCAGAACCCCCCTCGGAGCTACCCCCTTCCCCAGGGGCAGGACGAGGGGCCCCATCCCGGCGCTGACGGGGACCCGGCGGAGACGCCCCGGCCGGGGGAGCCCGAGGGGCCGGCGCCGCAGGCCCCACCCTCCGCCCTGCCGCGGACCCTCAGACCGCTCAGGAAGGTAGGAGACGCTGTAGCGTTGGCGGCCCTATTGGCTCCTCCGGCTTCATGTCTGGGGTCTGAAGACTGAGCTCAGAGATCAGGGCTCCGCCAGGGTCAGATTAGGGGGCTACTCGCTGTGTGTGAACACGCTGCACTGAGATGCAGATGGTGGTTGAGGAGGCTGGTTGCATCATTCATGACCACTAGTTTGCTTATTTAATATTGTCCACATTTGGTTCCAATCAAATGTATTTATTTATTTTTATTTATTTTATATTTATTATACAGGAAAGTATTTAAAGTAACAAAGTTACAATTTAAAACGGGCCTGTCTCAGTAAAATAGCTGATTTCCAGCAGGTTCCTGTTCTGCAGCACATATAACATGTAACAGGGACAAGGCACATCACACGTTACATTTACATACAACACATAACAGGGACATAGCACGTCAGACATCAGTAGGACAATCATATAGACAGCAGACTGAGCACAGACAGTGATCTATATAAGTCAGTGTTTGCAAGTGTATGTGTTTAATCAACTATGGATCAGAAAGATATGGATATGGATAGTTCGGAATGCTTCTCTCTCTCCTCCTCTCAGGGCGGGGATGAGTCCTCTGAAGAGGAGGAAGGAGAGGTGGACAGTGAAGTGGAGTTCCCAAGGAGACCGAGGTAAACCGTCCACCATTTCCTCCCTCCCTAGCCGTCTCCTCTCAGTCCGTGGCGTCTAATGTCCGTCACCGCCCCTCAGAGATCTGTCCCTCCTCTCCCCCCCAGGCCCCATCGCTGCATGAGCAGCTTCCAGTCCTACTCCACCTTCAGCTCGGAGAACCTGTCGGCCACCGACGGCGAGGAGGGCAACACAAGCGACCACTCCCGCAGCGGGCCCCTGGAGGGCCTCAGTGCCAGCCAGGAGGAGCACCTGGACGAGCTGCTGTCCCACACGCCCGACATCCCCATTGACATCTCCATGCAGTCCGACGGCCTGTCTGACAAGGAGTGCGCCGTGCGCAGGGTCAAGACCCAGATCTCCCTGGGCAAGCTGTGTTCTGACGAGCACAGCTACGAGGTCAGCTGCTCTCTGTTCACCATGACGACGATGATGATGTTGACGCACACACTTCCCTCCAGACATAAACCCACTGACGTGTACTAGTGGATCCCAGCTCTTGGTGGCACTCTGCCCGCTTGAGGTGGGGCAACACTACTTTTATAGAGGCTCCACTATGGACTGTATGATTCGATTGTTCTCCTGGTTTGGGAGAAGCGCCTGCTAATGACTGAAGTCCATTAATACTAGTGAATGTGAGCAGAGGTTGTCCATGCCTCACTACACTGTTGCACTCATGGAACTATCTGCTAACTAAGTTACATATTTGTAGTTATTTATTATATTTTCAATGATCATTTATGTCTTTATACTTTATATTGAAGATTACTAAAACAATGAGTAAAATCAATGTTATTTTCAATATATGCAGTGTCCTTTTAGCCGTGCTCATCACTCAAACAGCAAACAAACTCCTTACAGTGTCCGTACCGTACTCTCTCCCTGTCATGTGTTATCTGTGTATCAGCGTTAATCATCTCATGCTCTGTCTCCCAGAATCCTCTGCAGTTTGGGGATTCAGACGGCGACTCCTCAGAGGCGGACGGCTCCGACGCCACCATCAGGAACAACAAGGCAGGGGCCCCATCCACCTGGTGAGGGCCCGACCCAGAGAGGCGGAGGGACGTCTGCATCGTCCTCGCTCTGCCTCGAGACATCTCCCCGCCACCCATAGCAGGAAACTCAGCAATAAGAGGATCGCAATGTAAACCCAAAAAGCAGCCTATGAACTACAAAGAAGTTAAAATGCAATCGATCCTAGATGTCCAATCCGATCCCACTCAGCTCCCTCTCTTCCAAACCCGCCCCCTCCCCCTCCTCCAAAACCTCCACCACCATCACCTCGTCCACCACCACCTCCTCCATCACCGGCACCACCATCCCCCCCCCCTCGGGGCAGCATCCAGGCGACACTAAAGGCCGGGGTTTCCATGTCAATGGTATGGAAGTGAAACATCCATCATTTATTTTTTGGCTGAATTCTAAGAAAGGCAAATCATCAGGAACAGAATACATGTGCTGATACAAGAAATACAACCAAAGACGATTAGGACGACAGAGAGGAAGTTAGGAAGAGGTTCATCATTAATCGGTTTTTGTGGATCTCTAAGCAGCACGGTAATACTGACTGTATGTAATACTGACTGTATGCAATACTGACTGTATGTGGGAGATTACATAACGATGACGATACTGTATGTGGGAGATGATAATAATGAGGAGGATGATGATGAAGCAGACATGGAACAGAGGGTGATTGTGGACCAGCACAGACAGCTGGCAGAGACTAGGGCTGTAGGAGGCTCTACATCATTGGGGATTTGACCCCCGGAGCAGCAGGAAGCAACAAAAAAATGTCCCGGGTTGCTACAGGGCAGAGGGAGAGAATTTACCCCTCCCACCTCCAACGTTGACCCCTGTGGTGTCTGGTGGACCTGGAGAGACTCACCGTCCAACCAGCCCCTCCACCTGGGGGGGTACTATCTGAACACGCCCTGCCCCCCCACCATAACTCCCCCTCCCCTGTAGAACAAGCCCCGTCCAACTGCTGCTCAATGGTCTGCAGCCGCCATACCCCCTGGTGGTCAGCAGCGCTAGAGGAAAAAGAAGAGGAGACCATTGATCAAACCAGACCTTGCAGCACAGTCCCCCCCTCCCTCCTGTTCGTGTAGACCTCCGTGCTCTGGAGACCCCCCCCCGATGAGGTCAGAGGTCACAAGGGACACCTTGGATATAATTGTTTATGAGATTTCCCTCTCCGTGTAGAAGGGACCAAGTCTTATGTACATCTCAGGATTGTTCTAGAACTGTGAGGAGACCAGACCGGACCGAAAAGCGCGTTAATTAGTGAGGTACCGTCTGGCACATATTGTGGACTATGCAGGTATATTTAAAATAACTCTCTATTGAGGACAGATTTGTTCGACCCCTTAGGTTGTTGTTGTTTTAGTTGACATCAATGTTGTTTCCATTTGTTGGGGGTCGGGGTAAAGATGCAGTATTCCTTTTTCAGTAAAACAAATCACTAGGTTGTGAGGCGTTATTTTCATTTCCTCACCGGTTTATCCCTATTCATGGTGATACGAGTGCTTAGTGGTACCAGCTGTGTACATATTAGTGTCAAAAATAGGCACCTAAATGTTTTCTGTGTGGTGGTGGTTAATTAGTCAGCCAGAAGCTCAGGTGGGGAGGGTTTGATAGATCAGAACATTAGGTGTCTAGCTGGCTGGACATACACTGGTGTCATAGAATAATTAGTCTGCATTACACAGATAAGATATATTTTTAAATTGGCCCCTTCCTGTGATGTTGCCTTTGCTGGTTTAAGGCTCAGGTCATAGGTTTCAAAAAGAAAAACGAAAAACAGGAGCAGTATATCAATGTCCGCTAGATGGCGCCATGTATTTGCCTTTTCATTGCAGTACATAAATCCACTCATTCCTTTTCTACCGGTAATCATGACAGTGTTATAGTTCATTCTCGATATAAATTGCTTCTTCTTTTTTAACCCTGTGCTCTTTAGAAATGGATACTGCATCTTTGGAGTCGACATGTTTGTTTTCATCATCTTAAGTGTTTTTTTTTGTCAGGGTTGAAATTACTCATTTTTCAAAAGTAAGTTTTGAGAAAGCTGTGACAAAGTAAGGAATATATAAGCCAGAAAGAAGTCCACGAGCACCGACCCCGCTCATGGTTTCCAAGAACCTCATCTCAGTGTTAGTGCTACTACCTTGTGTAAAAAACTCCTAGATGTCATGTGAGCCGTTTAGTTCCTCTACCCTGTTCTCATAGCTCAGAGTTGAGCTCTAACCTGGTCCCAGAGCTCAGAGTGGAGCGGACTACTACCTGCTCTGCGCAAAAGCTCCTCCCCCTCCGCGCTAAAGCTCCTCCCCTCTGTTTACCGCATCAAGTCCCTTCACGAAGATGTCCCGCTATGAAATGATTGTAGATAGATTTTAATTCAATTTGAATCTTTTGATGTTGTTTGTGTTTCTTCTTTGTAGCTGGCCTACATCATTATTGAATTAATTTATTATGAATGACTAGTCGGGAATTGTGTTTATTCAAAATAATCTGGCAGCTTTAGGAATAGTTTTCTCTGATCCCCTGATTAGTATTATTGAGAGGAAGCACAGCAGATATGATAAGGAGTTGGACAGTATTGAGAGCTGGAGGAGACATGGTTCAGACTCTCCTCTTAGGGTCGATCCACCCATTGTTGTGTTTCTAATGGGATCATTCATCATATCTCTGAGGCAATCGAGGGTTAGAGGCCAGTGTTCCAATGAAGTCTTCCACACATGCCTTTGCAATATACTTTATAACAGGGTAATTAAGAGGTTATGCCTTAACCAGGTTTTCTGACATTTCCCCTCCCCTCTTTCCCTCCCTATGAACAATACTATTGAACTTACATCAGTTTCTGTAAATGTCATGTAAACCACATACCCGCTCCTTTGTGAAGCTCATATTTCCAACCTCCTTCTCCTCTCCAATGGCAACCGAACAAGCAACCCTGGCCAGTGTAGTGCTCATGGGTTTACAGAAGAATAAATAAATGAATAAAAGCAAAAACAACTGCATGGAATAAATGCTGAGGTACTGTACCCAAAATCGTGTGGCGTTTTTTCTCTTGTCTGCTTTAGTTACAGAAGGACAGAAGCTTCTCTTCTGAAGGCACCATGTTGATGGTGCATCTAAACACAGTAAGTAAGTAAGTAGATACTTTATTTCACCCCTTGTGGAAATTCAGGTAACCAGTAGCAACAGACAGTAAAGTTGACGACAACAAAATGGACAAACATTAAAAGTCAACCAAATAAGTCATTCCATATACAAAAGTTGGGGAACCTGATCTAGGCTATAGGCCTGATTTATAGGCTAAGCCCACTTTTGTTTTATTTCCGAATGGATGGATTTCGTGGATGAGATATATCTGCTAGCAACACTAGCCGCGTTTACATGGCACATCTGATCCGCATAGATTTCTATGCGGCATAGATCTGTTCCTAAAATGTGTTCCGAATGTACTGTATCCATGGCAGTAACAAAAGTGTCCGTTATGTCTCTCGCGCACACCTGACACATCTCTGGACCGGCGGCGACATAATGGATGTCTTATCACTATCGGGGATTTTAAATTTGATTTTAATGAAAGCACAGCAGGAGAGAGCTTTTCACTGCCTGCTCCTTCAATTAAGAAGGAGCAGCACAGCGCAGCAACGTACATTTCTCGTCAGATCTTTATATTTACCCTAAGCTCCGCAAACAAGAGGAATTTGGATGCGAGTCCGCAGCCAAGACTGGTGGGAGAGAGTGGTCTTACGGGAATTTAGTGACCAGGGGCCGGATTCACAAAGCATTCTTAAGAAGAAAAAAGTTCTTAAGTAGCACTTTGTTCTTAACTATGTTCTTAAGACAAAATTTAAGAAGATTTGATATTCTTGAAGAATTTCTTAGTTTCTTCTTAACTTTTTTCTCAACTTTCTTCTTAAGTTTTTTCCTAAGTTCCTAAGTTTTTTCCTAAGAAAGTATTTAAAGTGCGTATTGGAAGTTAATGTTTTTAAAAATATTTATACATAACATTCTCTGAAAATTGAAATTAAAATGCAGGATTTTATCAGTTTAAAAAAGTATATCGGCAAAAAATCCAGTTTTAAAGTGACTATTTTGAGCAAGGCTTCAAAAACCGTTGTTTTTTTATGTGATACGTCAAACGCGACATATTACATAGGAATTGGTAGACGCGGTCGCTGTTGCTGCCTCAGCTCTATGCGTAGTTGTGAGTAGTTACCGCGGTGAGGGGTCTTGTATTCCCCCCCCTGTGGTTTTTGGGTTTTTCTAATCGACGAGATGAGGTTTTGTATCTGTGGGGGTTGTTCCAACTCCGACCTCCTGTCCGACCATCTCCGATTTCACAGTTTCCCCGATCGGAGAAAGGATGGAGCAGGCTTTCGAGCCTGCAAACCCTCACGTTAGTTGTACTCACTCGTTCTCCAGTAGGGGCATACACACGACCTCTTTGACGCCAGGGTTGTTGGCCTTTTCACTGGAGCAGCGCTGAAGGTCCCAGGTGGCCAGGCACACCGCGGCCCGGCCGTCCCGCGGGCCCGGGGCCGGTGCCACGCGGGGCCGCAGGGACACCATCTGCGTGGGTCCTCCCGGCGGGAGGTCGAGATCTTCGCTCCGGAGGCTGAACAAGGTTGGGCTCGGATGGGACCGACCCGTGTAGGTCAGCCCGCCGTTGGTATTGGTGGACGGAGTTCTTGAGCGCTCCACAAACACCTGGAAACGGATCTTGTCCAGTAGGGAGCAGTTTATGTGATCGACCCGAACCAGGTCCTCGATGCTCTTGAACGGACCGTGTTGGGTCCGATAGGCGACAATGTTCCGGGCGATTTTCTCCGTGATGCCGCGGATGCTCATGAGCTGCGGCGGGGTGGCGGTGTTGATGTTCATGCCGCTGCAGGAGGACATATGCTCCGGGTCTCTCCGCAGGGAGGACGGGGAGTGCTGCGACGAACTGGTCCTACTCGACACGCAGATCTCCACTTTAATAATCTCCAGTTTGGTGGCGCCTATCCCACTCACCAGTGCTAGGTCCTCCACCTTCTTGAAGCCCCCGATGCAGTCCCGGTACTCCACGATGCTCCGCGCCACGGGGCGGTTGACCCCGGGCAGGGTCATGAGCTCTTCCTCCGTGGCCGTGTTGATGTTCAGCCGCTTCTTGTTCACCATAATTCTCCTGACACCACAACTCTATCTCCCTCCTATTGCCATGGTGTCTCCCCCTTTTAGGTGGTTGCTGTTCTCCCTCACGGCTAGCTGGCTCAAAATTGTACGGAAGTGGTCCGAAACTGTTATCCATTGTTGTTATGTTGCCTATGTAGTCTATGATGATTAGAACGTCCGTCTACCAATTCCTACGTCACGCTCGAAAACGAGCGTTTGAGATGCGGAAGTAAAATTGTATCACAAAAACGGCTCAAGATGCCACTTGTAGTGTAGATTTATTAATAAAAACTAAATAATCGTGTATTCAAATTTTTTTCCTATATGATTCTTCACTGCAGTATCTAACTTCCAATACGCACTTTAAGAACAAATGAGATTCTTGAAGACAAAGTTCTTGAATTTCTTCTCAAATTTCTTCACAACTTTAAGATAACCCTTCACCAGTCTTAAACCAGCTGCAGTTAAAAGGTAAGTCTTTCTTTAAACATATCTATATGACATTTATATGAATTCATTAATATATTGCTTAACCCAAGACTATATGTTAAACAATGTTGTGAATTTAAGCTTGTCATACTATTATATATATATTATATAATATAATATTAAATTAAATGGGCCTAAACTCTGTCATTTACTATTGATAATACCAAACAGTGTTGAGAAGTAATAGTTATCAAGGATGTTTGATTATACTTCAATTTTCTCTTAAGTATATCAAGAAGGCTGTACCGTGGTGAAGTTGGTTTGAAGTTGGATATTCGACAGATATTCGGCCATTCATTTCCTATGGGAAATTGCTTTTTGCTCAATAGCTTCCGAGTTATGGGACCCAGAGGCCCCAGACCAATGTTGACCTGTCCTAATATGTGGTACTAACAACACACACCTCACTAAAAATTAATATTTTGCACCTCCTATTTTATTTAAATATTTTAAGAATCCCATTCATTTCCTATGGGAAATTGCTTTTTGCTCAATAGCTTCCGAGTTATAGGACCCAGAGGCCCCAGACCAATGTTGACCTGTCCTACTATGTGGTACTAACAACACACACCTCACTAAAAATTAATATTTTGCACCTCCTATTTTATTTAAATATTTTAAGAATCCCATTCATTTCCTATGGGAAATTGCTTTTTGCTCAATAGCTTCCGAGTTATGGGACCCAGAGGCCCCAGACCAATTTAGACCTGTTCTACTATGTGGTACTAACACAACACAGTCTCACTCCGAGAACGTCAAATACCGACTGTTGGCAAAGGCCCTTAGCGTCGGTGACTGACGGGAAAGGTACCCTATTTAGTCGGTCGGTGACGGTAAAGGTACCCTTCGGCGTCTTCTGCATATGGAATGGGGGGTGCCTCACTACGTCTATAATAGACGCTGTGAGCATCTTTCCTATTGGATAGTTTTTAGGATATTCTTCTGTGAAAATGGCGGACATACTTTTTATCCTGGGTGGAAAATAAGATATTTTAGCATAGTTAAACCATTAAAAGTGTTTATGTAAACATTTTTCGCGAGAAATGTGCATTTTGCTTTCATAATCGTCGTTCGGCGAATGTAAAGGATGTTTGGTTTGATAGATATGACGAAGAATATTTCATCGGGCGATAATGGCCGGCGCACAGGCATCCCGGGCTCACGAAAATAGGTGACACTGTCACGTTATTTAATCTATTGAAACGTGATCAGGTACACATATTTTCTAAATGTTCGTGTCAAAAAGCACAATTTTCAAACTCATGCATATCAATTGGAAGTATTTGTCGTGATTTGTCACTAAGCACGACTTCCATCTAAGGTTCTGTCCGGGAGCTTTCTCCCTATTGTCCCTTAAGGAGCTCCGTACAGAACATTTATTGTTAAAAATTGTCTGTGATAACTAAGAATATGACAGCTTTTCCAGTCTCACCAATATGCGCACAGATCGCACGGTTTGACACTTTCAAAATGCGTGCAGTACATACGCCAAATGACCATTTCGTGTGCATACGATACGCAAAACCCAGCATTAACTACTGTGGAGGGCGGATACGTCCATTTCGCGTGCATATGATACGCAAAACCCAGCATTAACTGAATGGGAGATGCAATATTTTAGGACAGATTCACCATTTAACGTGTTTCTAATGACATTTCTAGCGAGAAATGTACTTTTCCCTTGAATAATCCTCAGTCAGTGAATGTGTATGATCTTTATTAATCTTTATTATCTGAATGTGAAATGCAGCTCACGTGTTTCCTGCTTTTGTGTTATTAAACCGTTACTTTATGTAACTTTTAATGATATCATCTTGTTAGAAACACGTATATCTGAGAGCCAACCCAGTCGCCAAAAGCATACATTGACAGTGTACGTTTTCGTGAACACTGGATTACGTCGCATTTCAACATAAAATAGCGTGTTATACACACACACACACACACACACACACACACACACACACACACACACACACACACACACTGCATTTCGCTGCCAAATAAATAAATACTAAGTCAGAATAAAGAATAAATTAATTCATTATCATTCAACTTCAACATGCGTTATTACAGTATAGTGGTGGAGGGATGACGTTTGTTGGCCAACCCGGAAGTGAGCGTCGCCCTGGGTTCCCTTGACAAAAAGCCAACGGGTTTTTCCATTTGATTTTGGATTATTGCAGAGAAATTAGCATTTTAGAAGCACCTCCTCAAAAACTGAAAATAAATAAAAATAACTGTGCTCCAAAGAAAGAAATGTAAACCAATGCATTCCGAATGGGAGTGTTTCTCAGATTTTTCCATGCTACACAGAACGAAATGTAAACCCATGCAAATAAAGACTTCATGGTCATAATCATTTCAATATCATTAATCTCCTGAGGGTGGTATTCTATTTTTTTCAACGGGGCTGAATCCAGTCACTTGACCATCATGGTTGCTATGGTGGTTGCTATCCACCATCCCCTCTAATCCTTACATGGCTCTAAAAAACACGCGGAAAATGAGCTGCCGTAAATTGTGTTGTTTTTGTCGTAAACTAGGGTCCGATGGTTAAAAAATAGACGGATATTCCAAGGTATCCTTAAAAGGCAGCTTGGATGTTTTTATTTTCTGCAGTTTAGTCTTCTTCTATAACCTATTTTTGAAAGCAAAACACCAAGCTCATTGATTTAATGAGGCAGGGTTATTTGAAACAATTTATTAAATAAATATTTATGAGAGGTCATTCCTTCTCCTGAGTTTTCTTCCTATTTATGTCTGTACAACCCTACTGTCTGTACAACCCTATTATGTCTGTACAACCCTACTGTCCACAAGCATCACCCCCCCCCCTCCCCATATGGATTTGGAGAATTGTTGCCACGTCCCAGTGGTGGAGGTATCATATATATGAAAGAGGGCATTCAATTATACTACAATGATCAATTAGGAGGCCGAAGCCCTAAAGGAAGTGATGCAATAGGTGACTGGGTGGACGACATTTAAGTGAGCTTTACTTTGAGGTCTCTTATATATCAAAGGGGGTCTCAAAGGACGCATACGCTTCAACCTGTGGCTCCAGCCCTACAGGAAATGACTCAGCAAGTGCTCCATCTCGTTGCACCTGCACCCAGCGGCTCGCTTGCAAGATTTTGGCCTGAAGTTATTCCCAGACCTACACCGTAGCCATCCAACCTGCATATCTGAGAATCAGGCCTCTCTTTAATAATGACAAAATGTATGAGAGAAATACACATTAACTTTTGACTCATAAGCGGCGTGGTGCCGGCTCCTTTTGACCTTTTGACCCCAGACTTCTGGGGGAATAGCTGAATCAATTCATTAGTCAATCAAAAGCATGTAAATATCTTCCCGGTGGCGTAAGAGGGAGAACAAGGTGTCCTTCAACATCTACGCTTCCAGGCGATTGCAACGGTGCCACACATGAGCATATTCGAACATGTTTAATGGTAGTAATTAGCTGTCGAAATTGGAGGCCTTAATCAATAATGAGCAGCTATTGATTTGCTTCCCGATAGAAATTTGTGACAAATGACATGTTATTTAGCCTCTACGCGTTGAGTTGAGTCCAATGACACCAAGCATGACACTCTAGAAAATGGTAACATGTATTTTACATGGTACACCTAGGTCTAGGACATGATCTCGGTGTAGCAAGAGGGCGAGCTTGATCTCATTGGACTCAGCTTAACGTGTAGATGCTAAATAACATGTAATTTGTCAAAAATCTCCATCGGGAAGCAAATCTATAGCTGGTCATTATTGATAAAGGCCTCCAAAATCGACAGCTAATTACTACCCCGAAACATATTCAAATACGATCATGTGTGGCACTGTTGCAATCGCCTCGAGACGTAGATGTCAAAGGACACCTTGTTTGCCCCGTTACGTAACCGGGAAGATATTTTCATACTTCTAATGAATTGATTCATATTTTAAGGTTCTCGGAGTGAGACTTTAAGCGGCTGCAGCAGAAGTGTTGAGACGAAAGATGATATCAAGACATTTATGGAATATTCCCATTCACATTATGATTCTTCGTCATAACATCCGACCAAACATCCTTTACAGTCACCAAGCGAGGATAATGAAAGTCCAGGCCCCCCCTTCTGGCACTCGGGGTCCGACTGGGCCAAGTTTAGGGCAGGAAGGGCCCCCCATTCCGGCCCTCGGGGTCCGACCGGGCTAAGTTTCGGTGCGGGGGTCCCAGTTAGGCCTTAGAATAAGGTATTCAAATTTCAGGGCGGTAGGACCTTCCTATCTCAAAAACTGTTTTTCCACCACATTCTGAACCATTAGGTCTTGCAGGTAACACTTCTGAGGGGCTTTGTCCAAATGACAGTCCATTTGGGAAAACTTTTTTTCTCTAAGGGCTAGAACTCCAAATCTCGGATATGTCGTTCTCGGGGCCCCGGGAAATGTGTGTAAACATTTTAGCATCCCTAGCTATCTCGAAAAGGCCGGAAAAGGGGCGTGACCTCCCACAGTACAGTAAATGTACATAAGACAGAGGTTAGTTTCTAGTCCCCATTTTTTGTGGGATGGAGGTGTACATTTGTGGCTTAAGGTGTGTAGTCACAGCTGGCCTGTGGCCACGTTTTTGAAGTCTGGGGTCAAAAGGTCAAAAGGAGCCGGCACCACGCCTCTTATGAAATAACAAAAAGTGAATGTGTATTTCTCTAATAGCTTTTTGTCATTATTAAAGAGAAGCCTGATTCTAAGATATGCGTGTTGGATGGCTAGGGTGTAGGTCTGGGAAGAACTTCAGGCCAAAATCTTGCAAGCGAGCCGCTGGGTGCAGGTGCAACGAGATGGAGCACTTGCTGAGTCATTTCCTATAGGGCTGGAGCCACAGGTTGAAGCGTATGCGTCCTTTGAGACCCCCTTTGATATATATAAGAGACCTCAAAGTAAAGCATACTTAAATGTTGTCGACCCAGTCACCTATTGCATCACTTCCTTTAGGGCTTCGGCCTAAAGGACAAAGCCCCTCAGAAGTGTTACCTGCAAGACCTAATGGTTCAGAATGTGGTGGAAAAACAGTTTTTGAGATAGGAAGGTCCTACCGCCCTGAAATTTGAATACCTTATTCTAAGGCCTAACTGGGACCCCCGCACCGAAACTTGGCCCGGTCGGACCCCGAGGGCCGGAATGGGGGGCCCTTCCTGCCCTAAACTTGGCCCAGTCGGACCCCGAGTGCCAGAAGGGGGGGCCTGGACTTTCATTATCCTCGCTTGGTGACTGTAAAGGATGTTTGGTCGGATGTTATGACGAAGAATCATAATGTGAATGGGAATATTCCATAAATGTCTTGATATCATCTTTCGTCTCAACACTTCTGCTGCAGCCGCTTAAAGTCTCACTCCGAGAACCTTAAAATATGAATCAATTCATTAGAAGTATGAAAATATCTTCCCGGTTACGTAACGGGGCAAACAAGGTGTCCTTTGACATCTACGTCTCGAGGCGATTGCAACAGTGCCACACATGATCGTATTTGAATATTTTTCGGGGTAGTAATTAGCTGTCGATTTTGGAGGCCTTTATCAATAATGACCAGCTATAGATTTGCTTCCCGATGGAGATTTTTGACAAATTACATGTTATTTAGCATCTACACGTTAAGCTGAGTCCAATGAGATCAAGCTCGCCCTCTTGCTACACCGAGATCATGTCCTAGACCTAGGTGTACCATGTAAAATACATGTTACCATTTTCTAGAGTGTCATGCTTGGTGTCATTGGACTCAACTCAACGCGTAGAGGCTAAATAACATGTCATTTGTCACAAATTTCTATCGGGAAGCAAATCAATAGCTGCTCATTATTGATTAAGGCCTCCAATTTCGACAGCTAATTACTACCATTAAACATGTTCGAATATGCTCATGTGTGGCACCGTTGCAATCGCCTGGAAGCGTAGATGTTGAAGGACACCTTGTTCTCCCTCTTACGCCACCGGGAAGATATTTACATGCTTTTGATTGACTAATGAATTGATTCAGCTATTCCCCCAGAAGTCTGGGGTCAAAAGGTCAAAAGGAGCCGGCACCACGCCGCTTATGAGTCAAAAGTTAATGTGTATTTCTCTCATACATTTTGTCATTATTAAAGAGAGGCCTGATTCTCAGATATGCAGGTTGGATGGCTACGGTGTAGGTCTGGGAATAACTTCAGGCCAAAATCTTGCAAGCGAGCCGCTGGGTGCAGGTGCAACGAGATGGAGCACTTGCTGAGTCATTTCCTGTAGGGCTGGAGCCACAGGTTGAAGCGTATGCGTCCTTTGAGACCCCCTTTGATATATAAGAGACCTCAAAGTAAAGCTCACTTAAATGTCGTCCACCCAGTCACCTATTGCATCACTTCCTTTAGGGCTTCGGCCTCCTAATTGATCATTGTAGTATAATTGAATGCCCTCTTTCATATATATGATACCTCCACCACTGGGACGTGGCAACAATTCTCCAAATCCATATGGGGAGGGGGGGGGGGTGATGCTTGTGGACAGTAGGGTTGTACACTAGACATAAATAGGAAGAAAACTCAGGAGAAGGAATGACCTCTCATAAATATTTATTTAATAAATTGTTTAAAATAACCCTGCCTCGTTAAATCAATGAGCTTGGTGTTTTGCTTTAAAAAATAGGTTATAGAAGAAGTCTAAACTGCAGAAAATAAAAACATCCAAGCTGCCTTTTAAGGATACCTTGGAATATCCGTCTATTTTTTAACCATCGGACCCTAGTTTACGACAAAAACAACACAATTTACGGCAGCTCATTTGCCGCGTGGTTTTTAGAGCCATGTAAGGATTAGAGGGGCTGGTCGATAGCAACCACCATAGCAACCATGACGGTCAAGTGACTGGATTCAGCCCCGTTGAAAAAAATAGAATACCACCCTCAGGAGATTAATGATATTTAAATGATTATGACCATGAAGTCTTTATTTGCATGGGTTTACATTTCGTTCTGTGTAGCATGGAAAAATCGGAGAAACACTCCCATTCGGAATGCATTGGTTTACATTTCTTTCTTTGGAGCAGTTATTTTTATTTATTTTCAGTTTTTGAGGAGGGGCTTCAAAGATGCTAATTTTTCTGCAATAATCCAAAATCAAATGGATAAACCCGTTGGCTTTTTGTCCAGGGAACCCAGGGCGACGCTCACTTCCGGGTTGGCCAACATACATCATCCCTCCACCACTATACTGTAATAACACATTTTGAAGTTGAATGATAATGAATGAATTTATTCTTTATTCTGCCTTAGTATTTATTTATTTATTTGGCAGCTAAATGCAGTTTGTGTGTGTGTGTGTGTGTGTGTGTGTGTGTGTGTGTGTGTGTGTGTGTGTGTGTGTGTATAACACGCTATTTATGTTGAAATGCGACGTAATCCAGTGTTCACGAAAACGTACACTGTCAACGTATGCTTTTGGCGACTGGGTTGGCTCTCAGATAAACGTGTTTCTAACAAGATGATATCATTAAAAGTTACATAAAGTAACGATTTAATAACACATACGCAGGAAACACGTGAGTTGCTAGTTTAGTGAAAACAGCGTCCATAACAACCTGACGTCGTTGAAACATGCGAGCGAGCCGATAAAATCTTCCTAATAACTATAAAATTAAAGATCAGACACAATCACTGACTGAAGATTATGCAAGTAAAAAGTATATTTCTCGATAGAAATGTTATTAGAAACACGTTTAACGGTGAATCGGTCCTAAAATATTGCATTTCCCATTCAAATAATAAAGATTAATAAAGATCATACACATTCACTGACTGAAGATTATTCAAGGGAAAAGTACATTTCTCGCTAGAAATGTCATTAGAAACACGTTTAATGGTGAATCTATCCTAAAATATTGCATTTCCCATTCAGTTAATGCTGGGTTTTGCGTATCATATGCACGCGAAATGGACGTATCCGCCCTCCACAGTAGTTATTGCTGGGTTTTGCGTATCATATGCACGCAAAATGGTCATTTGGCGTATGTACTGCACGCATTTTGAAAGTGTCAAACCGTGCGATCTGTGCGCATATTGGTGAGACTGGAAAAGCTGTCATATTCTTAGTTATCACAGACAATTTTTAACAATAAATGTTCTGTACGGAGCTCCTTAAGGGACAATAGGGAGAACGCTCCCAGACAGAACCTTAGATGGAAGTCGTGCTTAGTGACAAATCACGACAAATACTTCCAATTGATATGCATGAGTTTGAAAATTGTGCTTTTTGACACGAACATTTAGAAAATACGTGTACCTAATCACGTTTCAATAGATTAAATAACGTGACAGTGTCACCTATTTTCGTGAGCCCGGGATGCCTGTACGCCGGCCATTATCGCCCGATAATGGCCGGCGTTCTATACTACATTATCCCTTACATAACCAGCAATGACAATGGTTTTATACCCATGATTTAAACGGCATGCGAGCTGCTGGTTTCAGTAACATCATATCAACCATGTTATTATAATTATGTGGAGACGAATGAAATATTGTTCGTCATAACTATCAAACCAAACATCTTTCACGTTTGCCGAACGACGATTATGAAAGTAAAATGCACATTTCTCTTTCCAGTCAGTCACCGACGCTAAAGTGCCTTTGCCAACCAAGAGAGTCTAGCTGCAGACATCCACCCACACGCTCCGGACATCCACCCACAGGCACTTCCGCTGCAGACAGAAACATCCACCCACACGCCGGAAATCGGATAATAAAAAAAAAAAATCGGAAAATAAAAATCGGGCGTTACGATGTGTTTACATAAATGAAAGGGCGTTAAGTAATGTGTTTACATAAATGAACGAAATAAATTAAGTTATAAAATCGGATAAACGCTTCCGGTTTTGGACAGAAGACCTGACACTCGCTGTTTACTTTAAGCTGGAGTTCATGGCTCTTCTCTTTCTGTAAATACACACACCTTATTCAGATTCCCTCTGTGTTATACTGCAATCATCTCAATTTAATATTTGATCGGACACAAACTGATACTCGTATTGTAAAGCTGAAGGGCATCAGAGATTGAGGCTAATAATTATTTTAAATACTATGTATGAGTGGACAGGAATTGTTAGAACAATTCACCTTTTCTGACATATTTATATTAGGTCTAGCTATGTTACATTCTGTTGTCTTAATATCATAAGGTTCGACTGCATTCCAACATAATTGATCATGTTATTAGCACTTTTGCATTCCTAAATTCTTACTCTGAACCATCATTCATTTAATATCTGGCTCTAATTGTCTATAATATTGTCTTACCTTGTGCTGCTGGACCACCTTATTTGCCCATATTTAAATCCGACAAACTCAAGTCTGTGTTTTAACTTAGCTCTGTGTGTAACCAAAGTGAATAAGTAAAGTCATACAAAAAATCAATACATTGTAAACGTTATAACACTTTATTAAGAACACTCAACAGATAACTGAACTCAGAACCTCAACACACACACACACACACACACACACACACACACACACACACACACACACACACACACACACACACACACACACACACACACACACACACACACACACACACACACTCTATGTTTTTCTTATAGAAAGTTAATTTACAGTGCGGGCATTTTCCTTTTTTCAAACCGGTTGTACTTTTACTCTGGGCAGCAGAGACGGCAGAGGAAGACACAACAGTTGAAGCTTGGGGAGAAGGAGCAGTCGGAGCTGGAGAGGTGGTGGCTGTCTTGACTGTGATGGGGTTTTGATTGGATGTATGGACGGCAGCGGAGGTGGAGGGACTGTCTTGCGTGTTTGTGCAGGACT
Source organism: Gadus macrocephalus (assembly GCF_031168955.1). Lineage (NCBI taxonomy): Eukaryota > Metazoa > Chordata > Actinopteri > Gadiformes > Gadidae > Gadus > Gadus macrocephalus. Next base: position 1,668,969 of record NC_082401.1, read on the forward strand.
TCAGGTGTAGATCCATAACCGACTTCCTGATGATCGTTTTGCCACAAAGGGGGCAATGATAATGTCCCCCATCCCTGCAGCTGAGGTTGCACCTGCTTTATCTTTTTGTCTAAGATCAATGCAGGCAAAAGATAGAGGAAAATGAGTCAGTGACTTATAAAAGTAAGCAGACACACATTCATAAATATTGTCTACAGACATATACACATATATTCTTATATTCTTTCTACACACATACATATATCACCTTTAAATCTAATGGAATGTTTTATGTGGGATTCCAGGTGGCACTGAAGCTTTGTGTTGATGGTTGGTTTGAAAGTTGGGCATAGGGGGCAGTGGAAAAGTGTGCAGCAAGTTGTGCAGCGTTTGACTTCTGGCTTTGAATCATCCGTAAAAATCGAGTGATGCATCTACAAAAGACAGAAAAAAAATGTTACAATTTATGTTTTAATTGTAGAAAAAATTAAGATCAAAGACGATAAATTCTCACAGCACAGCAAACTATTTAAAGGGCGGTAATTCAGTAGTGGTTGTAGTCTAGACAAATTAGTCCCATCAGAGCATCAACTTTAACTATTATTGGCATATAATTAATGATGAGATATATTTCTACCTCATACTGAACTTTACATCTGTTTCTCTCTCTCATTATATGTTTTATGAACTGTCTGAGCCCCAGCACCCTATTGACTGGGGGACATTGAACATTTAGAATCTGAGACAGGATAGTAGGCTATTACATAACAGTAATTCATTAACTTTTATCCGTTTTATTACATTTTTGATCTCTTTTACCCCTTTTAACTGAACTAAGTGCTATGATCTCTTAGTTATAAACAGATTGTATGAACTAAACAGGCAGATCGAATATTTAACGATCGATTTTGTCTATAGAATGATATCACACTTCTCAGCCACCGCTGCGGAGATGAACAGCTGATAGGTGCAACTCTAGTTAAAGCGAAACGAGCTGCGTCAATTCAATTCGTGGTAATTTTTTTATTACAACTTAACTCTGTTACGACGGAGTATTAGGGCCACACGTGAAGAAAAAATATATTTTTGCCGTGACGAGATTAAAATCGACACGTCGACTTTAATGTCCACATGTCGACATTAAACTCAAAACGTCGAGAATCAAGTTGAAACATCATATCGACTTTAATCTCGACGTGTCCATTTTCCGTTCCTCTGTCAGCACGCAGACGCTCCGGGCATCCTCCCAAGCGTTCAGCGGATGACACGAAGTAGCCGGGAATAACCCTGGGGTCATTGTTTGTGGTGTAGGCCTCCATCCAAACAATATAGCGACTAAAACCGTCAATGCAACCACTGATGGCAATGCCGCACTACTACAGCGGATGACTACTTCGTGTCATCCGCTGCTAAAGAGATTAAAGTCGGCATGAAAATTCAACTTTATTCTGGACATTTCGAGTTTAATGTCGACGTGTCGATTTTAATCTCGTCACGGCAAAATATTTTTTTTCTTCGTGGGGCCCTAATACTCCGTCGTAGTTTTGGACTACAGATGACTGTCAAAAGTCCAAATCTTAAAATCGTTTATGCTCCCAACACATCGACAAATCTCTAAAATCGTTTAATAAGACCGACTATAGGCTACACAACGTTTGCAAAAAACATTTGCCTATTTTACAAAAATGACACCTAGCTAGCGTTTGTCACCGTCAGTGTGGATTCAAACAACAAATGCTTCATATTGGTGTAACGTTCTGTTATTTGTTTGATGAAAAAATCGAAACTTAATGAAACTAATAGATAAATAAATGCAAGTCTCGTGCATTTATAATTGTATCGCTGTGTTTTGAATAGTCACCTACCATAACCTCCAAGTGCAGCTGAGCCGAACGTGCGTCACATCTTCGAGCAGTGAGTCCCGTTGTTACACCGAATTCTGCGACCCACCGAAAAGTGTGACCCGAGGGGGCGCTGTTGAATAATGTGCAAATCGCGCTCCAGACATCCACCAGCACGCAATTTCCGGCGTGTGGGTGGATGTTTCTGTCTGCAGCGGAAGTGCCTGTGGGTGGATGTTTGGAGCGTGTGGGTGGATGTCTGCAGCCAGACCCCTCTCTTGCCAACAGTCGGTATTTGACGTTCTCGGAGTGAGACTGTGTTGGTTTTCCATAGGAAATGAATGGGATTTTTAAAAAATTCAAATAAAATAGGAGGTGCAAAATATTAATTTTTAGTGAGGTGTGTGTTGTTAGTACCACATAGTAGAACAGGTCTAAATTGGTCTGGGACCTCTGGGTCCCATAACTCGGAAGCTATTGAGCAAAAAGCCGTTTTCCATAGGAAATGAATGGGATTTTTAAAGAATTCATATAAAATAGGAGGTGCAAAATATTTATTTTTTAGTGAGGTGTGTGTTGTTATTACCACATTGTAGGACAGGTCCACATTGGTCTGGGGCCTCTGGGTCCCATAACTTGGAAGCTATTGAGCAAAAAGCCGTTTTCCATAGGAAATGAATGGGATTTTTAAAATATTTAAATAAAATAGGAGGTGCAAAATATTAATTTTTAGTGAGGTGTGTGTTGTGAGTACCACATAGTAGGACAGTTCAACATTGGTCTGGGGCCTCTGGGTCCTATAACTCGGAAGCTATTGAGCAAAAAGCAATTTCCCATAGGAAATTAATGGGATTCTTAAAATATTTAAATAAAATAGGAGGTGCAAAATATTAATTTTTAGTGAGGTGTGTGTTGTTAGTACCACATAGTAGGACAGGTCTACATTGGTCTGGGGTGCCTGGGTCCCATAACTCGGAAGCTATTGAGCAAAAAGCAATTTCCCATAGGAAATGAATGGGATTCTTAAAATATTCAAATAAAATAGGAAGTGCAAAATATTAATTTTTAGTGAGGTGTGTGTTGTTAGTACCATATAGTAGAACAGGTCTACATTGGTCTGGGGCCTCTGGGTCCTATAACTCGGAAGCTATTGAGCAAAAAGCAATTTCCCATAGGAAATTAATGGGATTCTTAAAATATTTAAATAAAATAGGAGGTGCAAAATATTAATTTTTAGTGAGGTGTGTGTTGTTAGTAACACATAGTAGGACAGGTCTACATTGGTCTGGGGTGCCTGGGTCCCATAACTCGGAAGCTATTGAGCAAAAAGCAATTTCCCATAGGAAATGAATGGGATTCTTAAAATATTCAAATAAAATAGGAGGTGCAAAATATGAATTTTTAGTGAGGTGTGTGTTGTTAGTACCATATAGTAGAACAGGTCTACATTGGTCTGGGGTGCCTGGGTCCCATAACTCGGAAGCTATTGAGCAAAAAGCAATTTCCCATAGGAAATGAATGGGATTCTTAAAATATTCAAATAAAATAGGAGGTGCAAAATATGAATTTTTAGTGAGGTGTGTGTTCGTTAGTACCACATAGTAGGACAGGTCAACATTGGTCTGGGGCCTCTGGGTCCTATAACTCGGAAGCTATTGAGCAAAAAGCCGTTTTCCATAGGAAATTAATGGGATTCTTCAAATATTCAAATAAAATAGGAGGTGCAAAATATTAATTTTTAGTGAGGTTTGTGTTGTTAGTACCATATAGTAGAACAGGTCTACATTGATCTGGGGTGCCTGGGTCCCAAAACTCGGAAGCTATTGAGCAAAAAGCAATTTCCCATAGGAAATGAATGGGATTTTTAAAAAATTCAAATAAAATAGGAGGTGCAAAATATTAATTTTTAGTGAGGTGTGTGTTGTTAGTACCATGTAGTAGAACAGGTCTAAATTGGTCTGGGGCCTCTGGGTCCCATAACTCGGAAGCTATTGAGCAAAAAGCTGTTTTCCATAGGAAATGAATGGGATTTTTAAAAAATTCAAATAAAATTGGAGGTGCAAAATATTTATTTTTAGTGAGGTGTGTGTTGTTATTACCACATTGTAGGACAGGTCCACATTGGTCTGGGGCCTCTGGGTCCCATAACTCGGAAGCTATTGAGCAAAAAGCCGTTTTCCATAGGAAATGAATGGGATTTTTAAAAAATTCAAATAAAATTGGAGGTGCAAAATATTTATTTTTAGTGAGGTGTGTGTTGTTATTACCACATTGTAGGACAGGTCCACATTGGTCTGGGGCCTCTGGGTCCCATAACTCGGAAGCTATTGAGCAAAAAGCCGTTTTCCATGGGAAATGAATGGGATTCTTAAAATATTTAAATAAAATAGGAGGAGCAAAATATTAATTTTTAGTGAGGTGTGTGTTGTTAGTACCACATAGTAGAACAGGTCTAAATTGGTCTTGGGCCTCTGGGTCCCATAACTCGGAAGCTATTGAGCAAAAAGCCGTTTTCCATAGGAAATGAATGGGATTTTTTAAAAATTCAAATAAAATTGGGAGGTGCAAAATATTTGTTTTTAGTGAGGTGTGTGTTGTTATTACCACATTGTAGGACAGGTCCACATTGGTCTGGGGCCTCTGGGTCCCATAACTCGGAAGCTTTTGAGCAAAAAGCCGTTTTCCATAGGAAATGAATGGGATTCTTAAAATATTTAAATAAAATAGGAGGAGCAAAATATAAATTTTTAGTGAGGTGTGTGTTGTTAGTACCACATAGTAGAACAGGTCTAAATTGGTCTGGGGCCTCTGGGTCCCATAACTCGGAAGCTATTGAGCAAAAAGCAATTTCCCATAGGAAATGAATGGCCGAATATCTGTTGAATATCCAACTTCAAACCAACTTCACCACGGTGAAGGCAGTTGTATTTATTTAGATTATTAGATCATTTCAGTAGGCCAAGTCACTGAAATCATATTACCCTTTTTTTTAGATGGAAGTTCTTTGGGTGGCAGTTAGGGAGGAAAATCCACCAAGGCCATTGAGAGACAGAATGGATCCGCTTATACTCCCTGATCACATGTTGATTAGACAATATAGCAGACATGCAAACGGCGCGCTTTTTGGCGCGAGTCGCTTTTTTATCATACATTTTGGGGACCTGTGTGGTTCGTGCAGATCCGAAGAGTTTTTCTTTTGGGGGGGGGGGGGGGGGGTCGATCGGTGCGTCGATCGGTGCTCGCGTACAGGTGTCAATATTCCGTAATCTGATTGACTGAGATCCCCCGTGCCTTCGAGGTAAAGAAAAGTGATTCCGGAAATGATTTTGGTAGGGGACCAATCACAGCCCTTGCCGTCGCGTCAAAATATTGGATGCGCATGCGCACGGTAGAGCTTGGATCGGGCTCAGAAAATCAAGCCCGACCCTGAGCCCGTGCACGTTCTGTCCGAGCCCGGCCCGACCCGACACATTAACTGTAATTAGGAGCCCTAGCCCGATTTCAACCCGACAATTATTTTAACACATGTGTAACTTTGTACACATTTGTTACTATACTTACTCAGCTAAATATATATGTAAGGGATAATATATAGAACGCCGGTCATTATCGGGAAAATAAGACCCGACAGGGCGAACAGTACACCGACGCGCAGCGAAGGCGTCTTGCTTCGCCCTGAAGAAGGGTCCAACTGTAAAGCGTGAATGTTTATTTCACCACGTGCCTCCCTTACTAAACTCGCACTGCTCCTCCCCCCACTGACGTTCCACCTCTGACGTCATCCTACAGGTCTCCCAAACTCTACTTAAAACAGTTTCACCACATCTCCCCTTTCTAGAATCAATGGGTAGACTGCCATTGATTCCGCAGGACCTTTTTTTTGCCCCTGTGGCTGGAAGGTCTGCTCCTATATGAGTCATTCACACTCACAACAGACACACAGCAATTTAACCTTGCTTCGGAACAGGAAAATACAAACTACAATACAAAACACCTTGTACTGTCTATGCTCACTCTAACCCTGAAACGTGAACATTTACATTCAGACAATGCAACAATAAAGTGGCTCAATAACAGTATCGAACATGTTTGTCTTTTTTTTTTTTTTTGAATTGTCTCTAGGTCTCTGTAAAGTCTGTGATAAGCAAAATTACAAGTCGAACCGGGTCGGTCTTACCACAGCTCTCCCAGACCTGGTTCTAACTGTAGGAGTAGATGGTGGTTCTGGAACATTCTGCTGCGGTGGTGCTGCTGCAGGTCGTTCTGGAACACCTACTAGATTCTGCTCAGCTGCACCACTGTTGCTTTGGTCTGGGGAAGGCTGCACGGTTTCGCCTGATGATCCCGTGGGGTCCCTCCACCAGATATGAGCGAGGTGTGGTGTGACTTCCGATGACAGCTCCAGCTGTCATCGGAAGTCAGCCGGGCTGTATCCATTTTGTTGAGCCGGGCTGTATCCATTTTGCAGTGGGGTAGACCTGTATGCAAGCAGGGCAAGATATGGATCACCCGACTTCTTCAGGAGCCCCTTCACGGTCTGTACTGCCCGCTCAGCTTCAGCATTCCCCTGGGGGTATTTTGGACTGCTGGTCACATGACGAAACCCATAGGACTCAGCAAAGTTGGCAAAGTCAGCTCCTGAGAACTGTGGCCCGTTATCAGTGACCAGTGTCTCACAGATCCTGTGACGTGCAAAAATCGACTTGAAGTGAGTGATCACATCCTTAGATGTTGTATGGCTTAACAGTGCGATCTCCACGTACCTTGATGCGTAGTCCACTACTAGCAGGTAGGTTTTGCTCTCTAGGACGAACAAATCTGCTCCGCACTTTTGCCATGGTCGGCCTGGATACAGTGTTGGCGTCAGCGGCTCCCTGTGGTTCTGTCTCTCCTGGCAGCATGCCCGGCAGTTCAGAACCACCTCGTTCAGCTGCTGGCTCAGCCCTGGCCACCATACAGACTGTTGCGCCCTCTCTCTACACTTGACCACACCTTGATGACCTTCGTGCAGCTTGACAAGAACATAATTTCTCATTGTTGAGGGGATAACGAGTCTTTGTCCTTTCAACAGTAGACCATGCTGAACTGTGAGAAGAGTACGTTCAGACCAGTACAGCTTAAGAGCAGGTTCGTTAATGCCATGGGCTGGCCATCCTTCTGAACACAGCTGCATCACCCGTGCACACACACTGTCCCTCTGCAGCTCGTCTCGCAGTTCAGCTAGATAGCTGGTGCTCGCAGGTAAGTTCTCCATTACCATGTCGACGTAGATATTGGTGTCTTTAAACAGCTCTTTCTCAGCTGGTGTCTCTGCTCTCTCGACTGGCGCCCGTGACAGTGTATCTGCCATCCACAGACATTTCCCTGCCACATGAGATATGGAGTAGGAATAGCGCATCAGACACATTCTGAAGCGCTGGATCCGAGGAGGTAGGGCATCCAGAGCTTGAGACCCCAGGAGACTCAAGAGAGGCTTGTGATCCGTCTCCAGCTGGAAGTGTTTTCCAATCAGGAAGTTGCGAAACCTCTCGCAGGCCCAGGTCAGTCCCAATGCCTCCTTTTCCACTTATATCTCTGCTCGGTTGGAGTGAGAGACCGCGACATGTAGGCTATTGGCCTCCACTCTTCGTCCCACTTTTGTAGTAGCACTCCTCCAAGCCCGTATGATGATGCGTCTGCTGAAACCTTGCATTCTCTGTTAGGATCGTACATGGCTAGCACAGGTGGCGACGTCAATGCATTCTTCAGATCCTGAAATGCTTTGGCCTGCTCAATGTCCCACATCCAGCAGTTCTTTTTCGACAGGAGATCTCGCAGGGGTTTGTCCCTCTCCGACAGCTGCGGGATAAACTTGCCCAGCTGGTTCACCATGCCGAGAAAGGATCTTACTTCGCTCACTGTTGTCGGTTCCTGCATCCTCTTTACAGCCTCTGTCTTGACTGGGTCTGGGCTGATGCCGCTGGCAGAGACCACATGGCCTAGAAAGCTCACCTCTGACCTTGACAGGTCACATTTCTCAATGTTCAGGGTGATGGCTGCCTTTTGGATCTTCTCCAGCACAGCATGCAGGCGGTCGTCATGCTCTGCCTGTGTACGTCCCCACACCAGCACATCATCTATGTGGCACACCACACCCTCGAGCCCTTCTGTGACCTCTGTCACCATTCTGTTCTGGAAGTGCTCGGGAGCCGATGCTATCCCGAAAGGAAGACGCTTGAAGAAAAAGCGTCCAAAGGGTGTGATGAAGGTTGTCAATTTCACTGAATCATCTGTTAGGGGAATTTGCCAAAACCCCATATTCGCATCCAGCTTACTAAAAATTCTGGCTCCAGCCAGCATTCCCAGTGTTTCTTCCACTGATGGCAGGATAAACTTCTCCCGACGTACTGACTCGTTCAGTTTAGTGAGATCAACACATATGCGTACAGCACCTGTTTTTTTTGGCACCACCACGATACCAGCACACCAGTCTGTCGGCTCCTCAATCCTGCATATCACCCCGAGGTCTTCCATGCGGGACAGTTCCTGCTTGACTTTACCCATCAATGGCAATGGGATCCTCCTAGGTGTTTTGAGTGAGAACGGTTGAGCCCCTGGTTTCAGCTTTATGGCGTATGGCTGACGCATTTCTCCAAGTCCGCTGCATATTCTTGGGTAGGTTTGCTTTAATGTCTCCACAGTGACACTGTCCAGTCTGGCAACCAGCCCCAGCTTACAGCTCATGGATCTTCCCAGCAAGGCAGTGTGTAGATTACGTACAACATATACGTCCTCCATCTCTGCTTTCTTAACTCTCCTCAGCAGCAGCCTAACAACGCCCACAACATCCAGTGGACTCTTACCTGGTCCCAAGAGTGGCTTTGTTGCTTTTCGGAGTATTGGTGGATTGTTCTTGAATATCTCCAGGAACACAGCGTGTGGCAAGACTGTGACGTCGGCACCTGTATCGATTTTGAACGTCACACTGCTGTCATGGATGCCTATGCTGACTGTCCATGGTTCACCATTTGCTGTGATGCTGCCAAGGAAGATTGCATCGTCCTCCTCTTCTTCAACTTCATGCACAGATTTTGGCGCTCTGCACACGCGACTGTAGTGACCCATTTTGCCACATGCATGGCATTTACTTTCATTTGCAGGACAATCTCGTGCAGGATGAGATGGAGTACTGCCACATTTGTAACACTACACTTTCCCTATGCTATTTCGGGCATTTTGTGGCTCATTTACGTGCTGAGGTTTGTTTGTAGCAGGCTTGCTGGTCTTGAGCATTCTGACCCTATCCACAGACTTAGCATCACTTGCCTGTGTTCTGGTGTCACCCCGCAGTGAAACTTGCTGCTTTTTGACCTCTTCGCTTTGGCGTGCCATTCTAACAGCTTTGTCCAAGGTAAGGTCTGCGTCCAGCTGCATGCGTTCGGACAGCCGGTTATCTAACAGTCCAACAACGAGTCTGTCTCGGATAAGCTCGTCATGTAACACACCGTAGCTGCAATGTTCTGCTAGCGCGTATAAAGCAGTGACAAACGAGTCTACTAGCTCTCCTTCTCTCTGTATGCGCATGTTAAACTTAGCACGCTCGTAAATTACGTTTTTCTTGACCACAAAGAAACTTTGAAAGCCATCACGTACCCCTTTGTAAGTGCTTTCCTGAATAGCCGTTAAAGTTAGCCCACGTAAGATGTCATCCGCTTCGTCCCCCATGCAGTATATCAATGTATTGACTTGGTTCTCTTCAGAGCTTGCATTTAGGTTACTTGCCAGGCGAAATCTTTCGAATCTCCGGATCCATTTATCCCACACTTGCGGCTTTGCAAAGTCGAAGGATTCCGGTGGCTGGATATTAAATGTAGCGCATGGTCCCGTTGTTGCTGCCGTTGGCTGCCGACCTCTGCCGCTATCCTCTTCTCCGTCGCTCATCCTGACCTTCTCTTTCTTTAGTTCGCAGGTTTAAAATGGTCCTTTTCCATGGCTTCTCCCTCACGCTAACTACAGGACTTCTGACACCATGTCGTGTTATTAAATAACTTGCGCGGAGTCCAACTGTAAAGCGTGAATGTTTATTTCACCACGTTCCTCCCTTACTAAACTCGCACTGCTCCTCCCCCCACTGACGTTCCACCTCTGACGTCATCCTACAGGTCTCCCAAACTCTACTTAAAACAGTTACACCACAACATGGTGCGCCTTTTTACAATTTATTCGTTACCAGCATTCATACATAATCTTTTCACAATGTCTTGTTTTTAAAAGATTTATGATGACTTTATGCTCTGTAAGGTGACCTTGGGTGCCTTGAAAGGCGCCTCTAAATTAAATGTATTATTATTATTATTCGTAGTGTTGATCAGCAGTGCAATAATAAATTGTCCGCAAAGACGGTGACGTCACTTAGCAACGGAAGACACTGGTGTTAACAAGTCACCGGACTAGCTTCCAAAGTGAACGGAGCGTTCCACGGCATTGAGAAGACCTGTGTAATAAAGGCCTATAATATTTCTGTTTATGGCATAGATTTCTCCTCAGATTAGGCCAATAAACCAATGATACAAATAAAAATAAAAACGCTCGATCAAAGGCCCGGCCTGACCCAGCCCGAGGATAGTGGTGGGAAATATCGGAGAAGGATGCACTTATTGTACAGCAGGACGCAGGGTGCAAGTGCAGTTGGAAGTGGTCATCAAGGCTAAAATTAGAAGGCACGATTAAGGTGAATACAGTGAAGCATAACTTTCCACTGTCTGACTTTTTCAAAAGAAATTAGAAAAAAGGATGTGCTAAATGCACACTCTGCATTAAAGAAATTAATTATGCCAGCAGGGGTGTACATGCCCTGTATGCACACTGTAAGGCAGACATTCATCGGAGGAAAGTGACAACAACAATAAGTACACAAAGTGTTGCACAGCTTCTCCGAAACCCTCTTCCAGAAACCCCCTAAGCAGCAGATAAGATCAGGGACAGTGCCAGGCCTACACTGCCAGTACCTGTACCTGTGAAAAACAGCAATTTTTTTAAATAGCCGGATTTCCAAATGTGCTGGGGGCAGTTGATGGGACACATATTGCAATCAAAGTAAGATGTTATTTATTTGAATTTTTTTGCAAATCTGTTTATGCTGTTTATGAACGTATCAGCTTGAATCAAAAAACTATTCACGTGCTTGAAGCGTTACCTTAAGTATGAATTATTCCATACATTTTAATTCCATAGGCACCAAATGATGAGGAGGAGGCCTTTGTGAACAGGAAAAATTTCCACTCAATAAACACACAGGTCATATGTGATGCAACGCTCCGAGTGACAGACCTTGTTGCGAAGTGGCCGGGTAGCACCCACGACTCATTTTTTCTCATGAATTCAGGAACAGGCATTACATTTAATGAGGGAGAAATGCCCGGTGGTTGGTTGTTAGGTGAGAACTACACATGAATTCTACTTTAGGTTAAAACAAAAACATACTGTATTGCCCTAACTAATGTCCTCTATGACAGGAGACAGTGGCTATGCCTTAAGACCATGGTTGATGACACCCATCCTTCACCCTGCAACAGAGCCAGATGAGCGCCACAGCCGGGCACAACGAAAAACACGTAGTGTTGTGGAGAGGTGCATTGGGGTAGTGAAGTCAAGGTTTAGGTGTATCGACCGTTCTGGTGGAGTGCTCCAGTACACTCCTGAGCAGAAGCGGATCTTCCATTAGGCAAACCTAGGCAAGTGCCTAGGGCCCCAACCAAATCTGTCTTTATTAGGGGCCCCCAAATCTGACCCCCCCCAGCCATTACTTATGTAAAGTAAAAAAAAAAAACACATTTCTAGTAGAAAAAAATAACAAAAATATCAACATAACGCCGAACTAATGCCTAAATAATAATTTTCCAGCACACATGCCCCCCTCCATTGTGCATTGGACTAGTCCAGAATATGATTACGTAGTAACGCGCGCAGCGCGAAATAACGTACTTCAAACCAAAGCAGAGGGATGCGACTCGGTGAAAATGAAGCGGCGGAATTATGATAGTGGTTGTGCGAAACGAAAACAAAAAGCTGAGAAGAAAAGAATTGCAGATACACTGCCGAAATTGAACTTGCGACAGGCTCTGCTGTTGGGGTTCTATACTGCTGCTCACCACTTTTCTCTGATATGAAGACTTTTGAGAAGACGACAACAGTAGGACTTTGTGTTTACAAATGCTTTCTGTCTCTCACACACACACACACACACACACACACACACACACACACACACACACACACACACACACACACACACACACACACACACACACACACACACACACACACACAGCTTTGCCACTCACTCAGTCACTCACTCACATACTCTCTCTCACTCACACACAGACACACACACACACACACACACACACACACACACACACACACACACACACACACACACACACACACACACACACACTGTTTTACTCACATGAAATGGTGAAGGCAACAGGGAAAATGGACATTTGAAGATGGAGAACTTAACCACTTGCACACCTAAACACCCCCCCCCCTCTCTCTCTCTCTCTCTCTCTCTCTCTCTCTCTCTCTCTCTCTCTCTTTCTCTCTCTCTCTCTCTCTCTCTCTCTCTCTCTCCTGTCACTCACTCTCTCACTCACACTGAACCACTGCTTTGCCTGCTCTCTCTCTCTCTCTCTCTCTCTCTCTCTCTCTCTCTCTCTCTCTCTCTCTCTCTCTCTCTCTCTCTCTCGTTTGAGTAATAAACATGTAATTTTGGCAAAGGCTGGAGAAATCTGAAACTGATTTTACTGTGGAGAGTTGAGTGGCAGTGCACTATGGGTTTATTGCGATTCTAAGAGTATTGGGATGGTTATTTGTTTTGTGTACGTGTTTCAAAAATGAGGGCCCCATGTCTATATTTTGCCTAGGGCCCCAAAATGGCTAGATCCGCCCCTGCTCCTGAGAGGGCATGTACAATTATTACCTGTGCTTTTATCCTCCACAACATCTGCATTATGTACCGCTTGCCAATCCCTGACATCCCAGAAGATGATGACCCCGAGGGAGATGTCCCAGTCCCTGCCCCATGCAACACTGGCATGCAAGTGAGACAAGACCTCATAAGGAGGAGATTCATGTGAAGAAAAACCACAATAAACAACACATGAAAACCTCTGAGTGATTGCTATTTTATTCTAGGTTCAACATTCATTTTTTTTTAAATCAAACTTGTCTTGGGCAAGGCGAAGCTTCTCCCTCTCGACGAGCAGCTTCTCCCTCTCCACCTGCAGGAGTTGCTCCGGAGTATGCCTCAGCATTTTAACTTCCTCCAAAAGCTGACGCTGAAGGGAGACCATGTCCTCCGTGTTGCTTCTGGATGTGGCAGGTGTATGAAAGGTTTCCAAGAATAGCTGGCATAATGTCAGGTCATCTCCGGGACTCTGTAACAGCTATGAGTGGAACGATTGTAAATTTAACAGTATCAAAATGTATGGTTAGGTAAAACAGTTAGTGTCAGATACACTTATTAACTTACGTTTTGATGGTTTGTAAGGGCTTGGGTTGGTTCAGCTGCATTGATTGTGTGGGATGGTTCTGCATCCTGGTTGACTGCTATTACGACCAAAGTATCTAAAGAAAAGCAACAGAAACAAAGAAATGTGATGTTAGATGCAGCTGGCTAAAACAACTTACATTAGCAGGGTGAGTGCTTGCTCTGTAAGCTACACACAGTAGCCTACTTGATCAAGTTCTAATATTTAAACAATGAGTTACCTTGCCTGGGTTTATTAAATGGCATAAGGTTTATTCAGTTTATCAAACACTTTTCACAGGACACAATGTTGTTGACAGCTTACAACCCATGGGGCCAATAGCTGAACTACTTGTAACCAATAAATAGATACTGATACAACGGGGGGCCTAAATCCAGCCATCTGATTGGTTCCTAACTGTTGTATAATGAGCGTATACGTAACTGCTATGACGCCCGATCATTTTGTGAAAGTTTGCATATCAGTCCGCGCCTGGAAGTAGAAACAGTTACAAAGTAAAACATATGTTGGATGATGGAGAGGGTGTAAATGTTGTTACTCCGGGAGTGAGCAAGGCGATGGAGAGGCTAACGAAAGCTTAGGCACACGGCGAGTGAACTGCTCCATAGGATAAATTGCCGGCGAACCGCTCTAGCCGAGCCTTCTCTCGGAGGCACGCTAAAGTGTGTTGCATAGCGACCGTCGTGCCTTTTGAAGGCAGCCAGGAGGGACTACTTTTTTGTATTCTTTAATAAAACAGCTACTTTGACTTTATTTTTTTAAATGTAGTGTGTCTATGACTTTCGTTTTGCCACAATAGCAACCGTTGTATAAAAGCAATAGATCACTTCAGTCAGTGGAATGTGCTCAAGTCATTATACCACTGTAAAGGTGCGGCCACACCAGACGCGTATCTCGCGTAATTTTTACGAGAGATACGCGCGTACAATGTTGCTTGACCATTTTGTGTCAAAAATGGTCGCATACGCGCCATACGCGCCTACGTCACTCGCCTAGATGAGTCCATGTCCATGCAAGTGAACGGAGCGTTCCCTCTTCGTCATAACTATCAAACCAAACATCCTTCACATTCACAGAGCGAACATTACGAAAGTAAAATGCACATTTCTCGCTAAAAATGTTTCCATAAACGCATTTAATGGCGTAACTATGTTACTATTTCCACCCAGAATAAAGATAGTTGTCGGCCGTGGCTGCGCTGGAGTCCGAGGTAGGAAACCCAAACGCCGCCGTGTTTGGGTGATAGAGTTTAGATCGGGTTAGATTAAATAATCTCGGATATAAATAACAATAATCGGGTTAAATAACTTCACATGGTGTGTCTGGTGTGTTTCCAGCATTCGTAGTGTTGATCAGCAGATATATAGTCCGCCAAGACGTTGAGGTTGCTTAACCAGAGACTCTGTCCATGCAAGTGAACGGAGCGTTCCCTCTCCGTCATAACTATCAAACCAAACATCCTTCACATTCACAGAGCGAACATTATGAAAGTCAAATGCACATTTCTCGCTAAAAATGTTTCCATAAAAGCATTTAATGGCGTAACTATGTTACTATTTCCACCCAGAATAAAGAAAGTTGTCGGCCGTGGCTGCGCTGGAGTCCGAGGTAGGAAACCCAAACACCGCCGTGTTTGGGTGATAGAGTTAAGATCGGGTTAGATTAAATAATCTCGGATATAAATAACAATAATCGGGTTAAATAACTTCACATGGTGTGTCTGGTGTGTTTCCAGCATTCGTAGTGTTGATCAGAAGATATATAGTCCGCCAAGACGTTGAGGTTGCTTAGTAACCAGAGACTCTGTCCATGCAAGTGAACGGAGCGTTCCCTCTTCGTCATAACTATCAAACCAAACATCCTTCACATTCACCGAGCGAACATTATGAAAGTAAAATGCACATTTCTCGCTAGAAATGTTTCCATAAAAGCATTTAATGGCGTAACTATGTTACTATTTCCACACAGAATAAAGAAAGATGTCGGCCGTATGCTTCTGTCCAAGATCACTACTCTCTGCCAGTGACGTCGGGTCAAGCTCAACGCTGATTGGGCAACACGGCTAATCGTCATGCGTATGAGCGTAAAAAGTTCAATTTTTTGAACTCTTGAAATTTACGCGATATACGCGCTTTACGCGCGTAAATATACGCGTCTCATACGCGCGTCTCATACGCGCGTAAACCAATGGTTCCCTATGGAAAAAATGGCGATTTTATACGCGAGGTACGCGAGATACGCGTCGTCCGGCCGTTGTCCGGCCCCGACACGCAGCGGAGGGCCGGCGACCCCCTTCACAGTACACTGTTTAGGTAAACTGCGGTCATCGGAGACGTAACTCAATCAATAATCTCTCTTCTCTATGGTTTCATGGTCATCATAATAACTAGCAAGCGCTAGACAACAGTTGACAGTCTTTATTGGCTTACCTCCTGCTTGCAGGCTATCGTCTTCTCCCGGTTCTCCAGTGTCCACTCCTCCATCTACTCCTTCAACTAACGTTTCGGCAATCGCCCCCAACAATTTCTCCTCCAGTGGGTCCAGCTGGATTGTCGTCTTCCCTCCTCCGGTTTTTTTCAACTCTCTTGCCCTCTCCGTTCCCTTCTTTTTTACAATAGATTTGATGTCCACTCACTTTTTTTTTTACAGCGTTGACATCTCGAACGATTCCTATATCCGCCACTGCAGATACAGTCTGGGGAACTTTGGCCCACGCCCTCTTTTTGTTTTCCGACGTTATCATACTGTCTAGCTTGCCAAACAATAATCTTTTTCGGATGATGATCTCATCGACCATCACCTCCAACTCCTGTTTGGAGAAGTTTTTGCTTCGTTTACAGGCGATGTCCTCCATTTTTCACAAATCAATTTCTCTCAACTGTCGGTCAACTGTTGGTTCAAAAACCTCGCGAGCGTTCTTAAGATAAAAATCTAAGAACATCCTAAGTGAGAAAACTGAGAAGTTCGTAAGACAATCGACAATTCTTAAGAAAAAAATTATGAATAGCATTTAAGAAGATTCTTAGGAACTTCTTATATTTTTTCTTAAGAATCTTCTTAAGTTTTATCTTAAAGGCACCCAGTGCAACTTTATGTAAACATTCAATGAAAAATAAACATTAAATTTCGAGTCTTTTTTACACGTAGTAAGTTTCAATAACTCCATACCATTACATATCGACATTCAAGGAGCAAAGATGAGACGTCGTTGTGTGGTGAGAACTCATAGAAAATCGTAAACAACAACAATCGCCGGTGGGGAGAAGACATTTTTCCATTGACTGGAAGCCTGCTTTATTTATTGTAGGTTACAAAAAATAAAGAAAATGGCGGCATTGTTGTTGTTATCGATTTTCTATCAAACGTTATGGCGCGTCCGCGTTCGCGGATCCGACACGGGTCCTCTAGGCGGCGCCAAAACGGATGTGACAGTAACGCGGGTTTGGTGACTCCTATGCGGATCCGCATAGGAGTCTACTGCTGTGTGGGAAGAGATCGCATTTTGTTTAACTGCTAACTAACTAACTGAACAAAGATTATGGAAATAAAAGACCACTTTTCCATCAGAAAAATCATCAGAACCGTTATTACCAACCCATAGACACTAAAAGCCAAAACCTTTCTCACATGCACACCCATCGCGAGTGACGGCTACGCGCACACATGCACACCCATAGCGAGTGACGTAGGACGTAAAGTCCCGCCCAGGTCGAAGTGGCGTCGATTTAGAGGCCGTTTCTCAATTCGCGTACTTGTGCGTGCTCGTGTGCTCGTGGACTCGTGAAACGTCATCAGTCGTTGCCCGAGCACTGTTCCAATTCGAAGCACGCATCAAGCGAGTACTGTCGTAAAACCCGGAAGTGTTCTTGATGCGTGCTCGATCCAGGCCCCCAGGATAGGCGCATACTTCCGCAATCCACCAGTGCTCAGAGGCCAAGCCTGGTATTGCAGCTGTTTAAGCTGGCTGTGGACGGGGGTCCGTCATTTCATGTGGCCCAGAAGTAGATATCGCCGTCCACTCCAATACAAGGCCGTTTCTCAATTCGCGTACTTGTGCGTGCTCGTGTGCTCGTGGCCTCGTGAAACGTCATCAGTCGTTGCCCGAGCACTGTTCCAATTCGAAGAACGCATCAAGCGAGTACAGTCGTAAAACCCGGAAGTGTTCTTGATGTGTGCTCGATCTCGCCGTTTCACCGAGCATGCATCGGAGGTGGCTCGTGTGTGCTTGCAACCGCTATAAATCCCAGGATGCATTTCGCACTCGCAGCAGTACGATGGCGGACAATATGGAGAAGACGCACAACTGTAGCTTAAGTTACTCTTAACTTATCTATATATTTATATAATATAATAATAAAAATAATAATATAAGATAATATATAAATATATATATATAAAGTCGTGTGTGTATAGCTCATACACATGACAGGACACGCATATCTTTTCAATTTTTATTCATTCAGAATA
The DNA here is from genome assembly GCF_031168955.1 of Gadus macrocephalus. Lineage (NCBI taxonomy): Eukaryota > Metazoa > Chordata > Actinopteri > Gadiformes > Gadidae > Gadus > Gadus macrocephalus. The sequence continues at coordinate 1,686,790 of NC_082401.1, forward strand.
TTTACATACTATTTGAAAATGAAAGAGGCTGGGATTTTGTTTTATATCATTTGTTTATATTGTTCAGTAGTATATGCCTAAATGAGGCCGTAGCACAGTTAACGGACGAGCAGAGGTGATGTCGTCATCGAGTCCGCTGCTGTTCCAATTGCAAGTAAGTACTCGCGTGCTCGCAAGTCTGTGCTTGAAGTACGGACTTGCCAAGTACGTACTTGCAAGTCATCGAGTCCGTAGTACGCGTGCTAGGAATTGAGAAACGGCCTTAGGCTCCTCAAGGGGCGGTAACCCTCGGACACAGGGCCGGATTAACACTTTCTGAGGCCCGGGGCTAATTACCCGGGTGAGGCCCTTCATATCATGATGTTCTGACGCATGACCTCACACAAACCCACTGACACATCAGCGTACACAGTAGGCCTACCAATCTATGACAGACTATTTAAAGTGAACTGGTAATATGATTTCAATTCAATTAAATTCATTTCAATTCAAGGGTAGCTTTATTATAATTGCAGTAGTGTTGACAAAGCTGACAGAATGAGGATGGGGAAACAAAATGTATCTGAATTGGCCTATTTGAAAATGTAGGAAAAAAGAAAGTATGAAATTGGTGATTTGGTGACTTTGGCAAAGAAAAAGTAATAGGCCCTACAATGCATTTGCTATCAAGTACAGCAAGTTAGGCCCAGACAACATAAATGAACTGTTTTTTGAAAGTTACTTAATTTATAGAAATGCATCCTGTTTTTGAAAACTCATCAAAAACTATAAAACAATGTAGGGCCTATTGTAGGCTATTAAACAAAGGTCAATGAAGGCCCCGGCTATGGCTCAAACGGTTTGGGCATTGAATGGTTAATTTACTCCGGGAGTAACGCCCTGGTACATGTCCGGTTACGCACAACAAACCCCAAGCAAGAAGACAGGCAGGAATGTACGATGCAACATATTTGGGGTGAACTGTTTGAAATGTGCACACAAACAAGCTAAAACTATTTTACACATTAATGGGGCTGGGTCATATAGAGGAGGCCGCCGCGGCAAACATGACTCACCAAGGGACTTCAGAAGGCCCGTCTTCTGCTCTTCTTCCGTGCAAAATCATTAATGAGCTCCTCAAAGTCCATTTGGGCCAGCATGTCGTGCTCAATTGACATTAAAGTCAGATTGTTAAGTTTCTCCTCCAACATTGTCGTTCTCAGCCTGTTCTTGATAATTCCAAGTTTGGAAAATGACCTCTCCCCGCTGGCATTGCTGACAGGCAATGTAAGGTAGATCCGCAGTGCTATGTCGACATTTGGAAAAACTTGTTGTAGATTCCTTTCTCGAATGAATGACAGTAGGTTCATCGGCTGCCTGTTTACAGTGGAGACTTTTGCGAAATGCAAAAACTGTCCTAGTTCATCAGCCAGGTCTTCGTGGTATTTTGCCTGCAGGTTGACGCTTTTCTCGCGTATTTCACTGAGAGACAATGTGTCCAGTTGCGTTAGAAATCCGAAGTAGGTGGACGTTTCTTTGTACACTGCGTGTCTCTGTTGTAATGCACTGATCAGTTTGTCTATGATGACAAAGAATGTCTCCCGAAAGCGATTTTCTCCCGCATTGGACACAAGGGTTGGTACGTCTGTGTCATCGGCCGGGGTGGTGCGCTTCACCTGTCGAGTCACAGTGTACTGCTGTGACAGTGATAGCGATTTGGCCTGGGTTTCCAAGTGTTTGTACTGGGTTTGTCCTTTTTTATTTCATCTAATTTTCGTTTTTTTGCTCCGCTCTCGTGTTTCCTTTGGCCCGGCATTTTCGCTCGTTTTTTTTATTTATTTTTTTATGAATTTTTGTCATTTGACCTTCAGCGACCGGAGGCCCCCCTAGCGGCGAGGCCTGGGGCTACAGCCCGGTCAGCCCATTCGTTAGACACGGCCCTGCTCGGACACCGTGGTGGACACCGGTGGTCAGGGAAGCCGTCCGATTGAAGAAGGAGGCCTTCCAGGATATGATATCCTGGAGGACTCCTGACTCGGTTGCAGGGTACCGACAGGCCCAAAGGGCTGCAGCTGCTGCCGTGTCGGAGGCTAAGCAGCGGGTGTGGGAGAAGTTCGGAGAGGCCACGGAGAAGGACTTTCGGTCGGCACCAAAGTGTTTCTGGAAGACTATCCGGCACCTCAGGAGGGGGAAACGGGGAACCATCCAAGCTGTGTACAGTAAGGATGGGACTCTGTTGACCTCAACTGAGGAGGTCGTCGGACGTTGGAAGGAACACTTTGAGGAACTCCTGAATCTGAATAACACGCCCTCTATGTTGGAGGCAGAGCTCGAGGTTGATGGTGTTTCGTCGTCAATTTCCCTGGTGGAGGTCACTGAGGTAGTCAAACATCTCCGCAGTTGCAAAGCCCCAGGGATTGATGAGATCCAGCCAGAAATGCTAAAGGCTCTGGGTGTTGAGGGGCTGTCATGGTTGACACGCCTATTCAACATCGCGTGGGAGTCGGGTACAGTGCCAAAGGAGTGGCAAACCGGGGTGGTGGTTCCCCTATTCAAAAAGGGGGACCAGAGAGTGTGTGCCAATTACCGGGGTATCACACTTCTCAGCCTCCCTGGTAAAGTCTACTCCAAGGTGCTGGAAAGGAGGGTTCGGCCGATCGTCGAACCTCGGATTGAAGAGGAACAATGCGGTTTTCGCCCCGGACGTGGAACTACGGACCAGCTCTTCACTCTCGCAAGGATCCTGGAGGGGGCCTGGGAGTATGCCCATCCGGTCTACATGTGTTTTGTGGATCTGGAGAAGGCGTATGACCGGGTCCCCCGGGAGAAACTGTGGGAGGTGCTGCGGGAGTATGGGGTAAGGGGGTCTATCCTCAGGGCCATCCAATCTCTGTACTCCCAAAGCGAGAGCTGTGTTCGCGTCCTCGGCAGCCAGTCAGTTTCGTTCTCAGTGGGTGCTGGTCTCCGCCAGGGCTGCGCCTTGTCACCAATCCTGTTTGTGATATACATGGACAGGATATCGAGGCGTAGTCGTGGTGGGGAGGGGTTGCAGTTCGGTGGTCTGAGGATCTCGTCACTGCTTTTTGCAGATGATGTGGTCCTCATTGGATCATCGGCCTGTGACCTTCAGCACTCACTGGATCGGCTGGCGGCCGAGTGTGAAGCGGCTGGGATGAGGATCAGCACCGCTAAATCTGAGGCCATGACTCTTAGCAGGAAACCGATGGATTGCTTACTCCGGGTAGGAAATGAGTCCTTAGCCCAAGTGAAGGAGTTCAAGTACCTCGGGGTCTTGTTCGCGAGTGAGGGTACTATGGAGCGTGAGATTGGCCGGAGAATCGGAGCAGCGGGGGCGGTATTGCGTTCGCTTTACCGCACCGTTGTAACGAAAAGAGAGCTGAGCCGCAAGGCAAAGCTCTCGATCTACCGGTCGATCTTCGTTCCTATCCTCACCTATGGTCATGAGGGCTGGGTGATGACCGAAAGGACGAGATCGCGGGTACAAGCGGCCGAGATGAGTTTTCTCAGAAGGGTGGCTGGTGTCTCCCTTAGGGATAGGGTGAGAAGCTCAGCCATCCGTGAGGAACTCGGATTAGAGCCGCTGCTCCTTTACTTAGAAAGGAGTCAGCTGAGGTGGTTCGGGCATCTGGTAAGGATGCCCACTGGGCGCCTTCCTTGGGAGGTGTTTCAGGCACGTCCAGTGGGGAGGAGACCTCGGGGAAGACCCAGGACTAGGTGGAGAGATTATATCTCAACACTGGCCTGGGAACGCCTCGGGATCCCCCCGTCAGAGCTGGTCAATGTGGCCCGGGAAAGGGAAGTCTGGGGCCCCCTGCTTGAGCTGCTCCCCCCGCGACCCGACCCCGGATAAGCGGATGACGATGAGGATTATAGCTTATTCACACAACCCCTCACCTGCAGTAGAAACAAATAGTCATGTGATGCTCATTATCTGCGTTGGTAAATAATAGCAATGCACCAAAATTGCACGAAATGTATCACAAGCATGCATTTATAAATATTTCTGATTTCTAGTGAATCACACACCCCCTGACACACCCCCCACAGCAGGACTCTGCAGCTACTGGAGCCGGCCAGGTATAAAACACACTGTAGGACACCAGCACTGAGGATTTAACTATGTTAACTCTGATACAGGAGCATCATAATAAGGTTTAATGTTATTTATAAATCGAGTACGCAATTTAAACCTTTATAAGTAAACATTTTAAGGTGTTAAGGAGTTAAGCATTTGAACTCCCCAGGAAATCGTTATAGAGTGGCGAAGTCACGCCCCTTCCGGTAGGGCTCATGGGACCTATGAGATCGAAAAATATGAATGGGTGTCAATGGAGAGAAAATAATTATTTTCTGGTCCCGGTCTTTATATGCCCTGGATTACACATATGTTGTTTGTGGATTTAAAGGATAATTTTTCATGCAAAGAAAACTAAAAATGTTCGTGAAGAAGTTTGATAATTTTAGGTTTTATGTGAGGCCGCTTTGTGAACTACAGCTCTTCGCTGCTCTCGACGCATATGATATACGTCACCACACCCGCCCTTGGAACTCGGCACAGAGATGGCGATCTCTCTGCCCCACTTCACCGCTTTTTCCAAGGGGAGGATAAAAGCATCGAAAGAGGTGAAAACCATTATAAATCGGGGCACGTGCAGAGTTTCAGTTATGCCGATGGGAAGATTGTCGGTCTTCTCCACGCCAGTCGCAGGGAGCGTGACGTCACATACGAGCCGTGTAGTCTTTCTCGTTGTGTTTTCTCTACAGCCTTTATCTGAACAATTGCACAATAAACGGTCGAACTCTTTGCATGAAAAATTATCCTTTAAATCCACGAACAACATATGTGTAATCCAGGGCATATAAAGACCGGGACCAGAAAATAATTATTTTCTCTCCATTGACACCCATTCATATTTTTCGATCTCATAGGTCCCATGAGCCCTACCGGAAAGGGCGTGACTTCGCCACTCTATTAAACCGATGTTGTTGTGATGTGACAGTGAGGGGGGCGGGGCTCATTACAACAGATCAATTAACGGGATCTCTCCTACCGGGCGGAGTGACACAGAAAACGAGCGATCCTCTTCTCATGGTGGTTCACAACAAGGCGGAGTCTCCAGACCGACCCACACACACTACCAGGAAGCGGACAGGGGACAGCCTACTATCGGAGAGGTTTTAGATTAGGTTTGACCTTGTATAGATTCATTACTGTTCAGTACGTTTGGCCACCATGACTTCGATGGATCTGGAGAAGCTGAAGATGACGGGCGCAGGACGCGCCCTCGCGGTGCTGACGAGCGGCGGAGATGCCCAAGGTACGAGCAGAATCACCACAGGGTTTAATGTCATCATGCATGCCAGGCTGGACTCCTACTCAGCCTTATCAGATAAAGTATAGCTGTATCGTGCCACCAAACTGTTGCAGACGTGGCTGATTTGTGAATATTTGGTCCAGTAGCCTCGTTATCTGATCGTAGTCAGATCGTTGATAACAGGACACTAGTGGGCTGCTGAGCGTCACTGCCCCCGTCACAGCGCTACGTGCAGCGGGACAGGTCACAGGTCCCAAGTCCCGGTACAGACTGCGGTCAAGCCAGCCGACTCATCAAGATCGGCGGTCAAGCCAGCCGACTCATCAAGATCGGCGGTCAAGCCAGCCGACTCAGTTTTTTGCCGTACCTGTATATACTAGCCATTACGGTAATAGCGTCTCAGAACTAGTTTCAAATAAAAGCATTCGTCGGGTACATACAAAAAGACAGTCAATAAAAGCAAATACTATCAAAGGAAGTGTACGGCCGTTGTGGTATTTACTTTCAAAATAAAAGCCCACCAAACATTCCAATATGAGACATATTACATATGATTTTTGATACGATTTAAAAGAAAATGCCCTGTTATTCCAGGCTCATTTCACTGCAGGGCGATAGTTCAAGACCCCACAGGGTCACCCAAGAAGTTTCAGGACATTCTGATGCATAGTTTCAAAATAAAAGCCCACCAAATATGAGACATATTACATATGATTTTGGATTCAATTTAATAGAAAATGCCCTGTTATTTCAGGATCATTTAACTTCAGGGCTATAGTGCACGACCCCATGGGGTCACGCAAAAGGTTTCAGAACATTCTGATGTGGAGTTTCAAAATAAAAGCCAACCAAAGTTTCCAATATGAGACATATTACATATGATTTTGGATTCAATTTAAAAGAAAATGCCCTGTTATTTCAGGCTCATTTCACTTCCGGGTTATAGTTCACGACCCCATAGGGTCATCCAAGAAGTTTCAGAACATTCTGATGTGGAGTTTCAAAATAAAAGTCCACCAGAAATTCCAATATGAGACATATTACATATGATTTTGGATTCAATTTAAAAGAAAATGCCCTGTTATTTCAGGCTAATTTCACTTCAAGGTTATAGGTCACGACCCCATGGGGTCACGCAAGAAGGTTCAGAACATTCTGATGTGGAGTTTCAAAATAAAAGCCAACCAAAGTTTCCAATATGAGACATATTACATATGATTTTGGATTCAATTTAAAAGAAAATGCCCTGTTATTTCAGGCTCATTTCACTTCAAGGTTATAGGTCACGACCCCATGGGGTCACGCAAGACGGTTCAGAACATTCTGATGTGGAGTTTCAAAATAAAAGCCAACCAAAGTTTCCAATATGAGACATATTACATATGATTTTGGATTCAATTTAAAAGAAAATGCCCTGTTATTTCAGGCTCATTTCACATCAGGGTTATAGTTCAAGACCCCATGGGGTCACACAAGAAGTTTCAGAACATTCTGATGTATGTAATCATATGTAATATGAAACCCCACATCAGAATGTTCTGAAACTTCTTGTGTGACCCCATGGGGTCGTGAACTATAACCATGAAGTGAAATGAGCCTGAAATAACAGGGCATTTTCTTTTAAATTGAATCCAAAAATCATATGTAATATGTCTCATATTGGAATGTTTGGTGGGCTTTTATTTTGAAACTCCACATCAGAATGTTCTGAAACTTCTTGCCTGACCCCATGGGGTCATGAACTATAACCCTGAAGTGAAATGAGCCTGGAATAACGGCATTTTCTTTTAAATCGTATCCAAAATCATATGTAATATGTCTCATATTGGAATGTTTGGTGGGCTTTTATTTTGAAATTAAATACCACCACGGCCGTACACTTCCTTTGATAGTATTTGCTTTTATTGACTGTCTTTTTGTATGTACCCGACGAATGCTTTTATTTGAAACTAGTTCTGAGACGCTATTACCGTAATGACTAGTATATACAGGTACGGCAAAAAACTGAGTCGGCTGGCTTGACCGCCGATCTTGATGAGTCAGCTGGCTTGACCGCAGTCGGTACAGCGCTCCGTGCGTGCACTGGGGCAGCTGGTTATAGGTCACAGGTCCCGGTGCAGTGGTGGGCAGAGGTGTGGGTGGGGCTGAAGTGGAAACATGAAACACCTTTCCGCTACAAAACCTAAGTGAGAAAGCCTGTAACATACCTCCGACCTCCATTATTATTTTCATGCCATGTAGACTATGCAGATTTGATGTGTTCTGATAACGTTGTCCCTTTGCCCTTGGAAACAGGAATGAATGCTGCGGTACGTGCGGTGACCCGGATGGGGATATATGTCGGAGCACAGGTGTACCTAATCCATGAGGTATATTACCATGATACAAACCTGTCGTTACTCAGGCTAACCTCAAGTGGTCAGCAAAGTGTTTCACTGTATGCCATATTTCACCTTGTCATTCTGTCTAGTATTCAGCGAATACAATAATTGCCATTTATGTCACACTAGGGTTACCAAGGCCTGGTGGAAGGAGGGGAAAACATCAAACTGGCTCACTGGCACAGTGTCACCAACATCATCCAGCAGGTACGCACAGTGCCTGTACCTTCATCATTAACACAAGGGGAGTCCATCGCTGACACAAGACACTCCAAGTACAATCATAATTCTAAACAGAATAGAATTGTGATCGTAACACACACTTCATTTTCAATGAAAATATGGTTATTGTTCCAGCTGGAGCTGATTAGGGTAAAGTTATGTTACTGCTGTGGTCAGTCTGCCCCCCTCATCTCACCCCCCCCTCTCTCCCTGTCTCTGTAGACCTTGTAAAGACTCGGTAAGAGAGCCCATGCATGCGTTATAAGTTTAGTGGTAGAAAATGCAGCAAGTTGCATTTTGGATTGAGAACCGTCTGTTTTGCATCACTAAACGTTGATGATCTTTGATGATTTCTGCCTTCTGTCGTTCGTGCAGACACCTCTTTAATATCTATTAAATCAGTGATTCTTAAACTAGGGGTCGCGACCCCAAATGGGGTCCCGAAAAACTTCTGTGGGGTCGCCAATTATTATGATCCAAATTATTATTATGCCAGGTGAAACAAAGGAAAATAATATTGGGGAAAAAAAAATCAGCCTTTTTCTTATTTACACACAGTTAAGTCGAGAAGAGAGAAAATACGTTTTCGTCTTTCAACGAGATCTGGTTCAGCTACTCCGCTGATAGAAACAATGTAACTATCTGCTCCCTCCGTCATTTTAAGTATAAGTATAAGTAAAAATACATAGGTAGCCTACTAGCCAAAATGGAGAGGTGGTTGCTTAAAAAAATCTAACAAAAGCTCGGAAGTGCCAGCTACCAGTGCGTCTACTCCTCCGCGATCCTCAGATGGGATAAGTCTACAGGCCGGTGAGAATAAAAAGGAACAAACGAGGCATCGGCATTATCAGAAAGAATTTCTGAAATATGGATTCACTTGCCAAGTAAAAGGTAACCTCGATGTGAAAATCCCACAATGTGGGATTTGCGGCGATGTTCTGGCGAATGAGAGCTTAAAACCTGTCAAAATGAAACGACATCTCGAAACCCGCCATCCTGAGGACACTACGCTATTAAAATTGTGAATTTCATCAAATCTCGCCCACTCAATACTAGACACGCCTGTTTGAGTTGCGAAGCGACACCTTCCTCAGACGCAAACTCCGCTTTTGTGCACCATCTCACTGACTCGGAATGGATAGCCCGTCTTGCTTATTTGTCATGCATATTCGACAAATTAAATATGCTCAACCTGTCACTACAAGGCCTTAACACTAACATCCTGACCCTCTCGGACAAAGTGAATGCTTTCACAAAAAAGCTGCAGCGTTGGGCAGTCCGTGCGGAGAGTGGGGATTTTGAGATGTTTTCGGAGCTGCATGACTTTTCGGAGGAGGAAGACGTGAATGTCAATTCATTGAAGGCCTCCATCAACGTTCATCTCCAAAGCCTCCTCGAAAAATTCCATCAATATTTTCCGACTTGAAATGTGGAGAATTATGATTGGATACGACAACCATTCACCAGCTGCTCTTCAAACGATCTGTCACCTGAGCTCGAAGATGTGCTGCTTGAGCTATCCAGTAACCGAACCATACAGACATCGTTTGCCTCAAAATCACTGGATGAATTCTGGCTGTCTGTTGCGCAGGAATACCCCAGATTGTCCAAGGCTGCCATGGACATTCTAACTCCTTTCGGGTCGACCTATTTGTGCGAGAAGACATTTTCGTCCCTCGCATATATAAAAAATAAATACAGATGTCAGCTCAGCACCGTGGAGGAAAATCTCCGTGTCGCCGTATGCAGCATTCCTCCTAGAATTAACTTGCTATGTTCACGGAAGCAGGCCCACCCTTCCCATTTAAATTGTTAAAGATAGTAAACCAGAAAAGCGAAATAAAAAAATACCGTCATTGTTATCGCCATAAATATAATTCATGTAACGTTGTAAGCCTAATGGTGTGTGTGTGTGTGTGTGTGTGTGTGTGTGTGTGTGTGTGTGTGTGTGTGTGTGTGTGTGTGTGTGTGTGTGTGTGTGTGTGTGTGTGTGTGTGTGTGTGTGTGTGTGTGTGTCACGCACATAGCGATCTGATAGCGGCAGCCTATTTTAATCGTGATTGTTTTTCATGTGGAATAAATAAAAGTAATTACTTTGCATACTATTTTTTGCTTGATTTAGTTGATAACGTTTGAGGGGGTATTTTGAGTAAGGACTTAGAATGGGTTTGGGGAAAGTGGGGTCGTCAGACCTTACAATACTTTTTTGTGGGGTCGCCAGACAAAAAGTTTAAGAACCACTGTATTAAATAACACCTCTCTTCCTTTGTTTGTCAGCCAAAGCTTGAGTCTGTAGTACTTCAGTGTGTCCCCGTCTGTATGTCAAGTTTGACGTTTCTTCTCTAGTTTGTCCTGCTCTTGTGCCTGACCCATATATGACCCATAAAGATCAGAGATCATCTCTTGCACACATGTTGCTTATGTCTGTTGTCTGCTGTTGCTGCTGACCCTAGATCAGTTTGCTCCACTCATGTCAGGGATGGGATGGCATTAAATTTTTTCCCCATCTGATCGCATGATGAAACTGGAATCCAGCTGAGGAAATCCATAGATAACAAACTTGTATCTCAGAAGACTAATGTCCCCGTTTTTGACATACTGTGTTATCTTGATCTGTATGAACCCCTCATTAACTGCCTGAGGTTGTCTGCTCACTGCATGACTGTCTCTACTTGATAGAAGAAGGTGAGCTCCTGAGCTTTGGGTTAGCGTTCAACGTTATGTCGCCGTTCCACTCAGCCCTCACTCCCTAAGTCTTTAGACATTCGGCTCAATCCTCTTTTAATGTAGTAGACGAAGCTCAGCTGTCTCAGCTCCACCTGCTCCACCACCCACCTGCTCCTGCTCCACCACCCACCTGCTCCTGCTCCACCACTCACCTCCTCCTGCTCCACCACCTACTCCTCATCTCCTCCTGCTCCACCACTCACCTCCTCCTGCTCCACCACCTACTCCTCATCTCCTCCTGCTCCACCACTCACTCATCTCCTCCTGCTCCACCACTCACCTCCTCCTCTTCAACCACCTACTCCTCATCTCCTCCTGCTCCACCACTCACTCATCTCCTCCTGCTCCACCACTCACCTCCTCCTCTTCCACCACCTACTCCTCATCTCCTCCTGCTCCACCACTCACCTCCTCCTGCTCCACCACTCACCTCCTCCCGCTCCACCACTCACTCCTCATCGCCTGCTGCTCCACCACTCACCTCCTCCTGCTCCACCACTCACCTCCTCCTGCTCCACCACTCACCTCCTCCTGCTCCACCACTCACCTCCTCCTGCTCCACCACTCACCTCCTCCTGCTCCACCACTCACCTCCTCCTGCTCCACCACTCAATCCTCATCTCCTGCTGCTCCACCACTCACCTCCTCCTGCTCCACCACTCACCTCCTCCTGCTCCACCACTCACCTCCTCCTGCTCCACCACTCACCTCCTCCTGCTCCACCACTCACCTCCTCCTGCTCCACCACTCACCTCCTCCTGCTCCACCACTCACCTCCTCCTGCTCCACCACTCACCTCCTCCTGCTCCACCACTCACTCCTCATCTCCTCCTGCTCCGTCACTCACTCATCTCCTCCTGCTCCACCACTCACTCCTCCTGCTCCACCACTCACCTCCCCCTGCTCTACCACTCACCTCCTCCTGCTCCACCACTCACCTCCTCCTGCTCCACCACTCACTCCTCATCTCCTCCTGCTCCGTCACTCACTCATCTCCTCCTGCTCCACCACTCACCTCCTCCTCTTCCACCACCTACTCCTCATCTCCTCCTGCTCCACCACTCACCTCCTCCCGCTCCACCACTCACCTCCTCCTGCTCCACCACTCACCTCCTCCTGCTCCACCACTCACCTCCTGCTCCTCCCCTCACTGCTACTGCTCGTTTCCACGATGTTCCAGTGAAGGAGCAGGAGCCCATAACCTTCACACACACGTACACATCTGCTTTGACTTTGTCATTCACGTTTATACAGTATCTTGTCTATTATATCAGATTCTACTATGTAGAGTCTGCATCGAGAGGCCTCTAGGGGCCACTCAGAGCTCGCCCAGTGTATACGATTATGCAGGGGGGCTCATAGTTACCTCTTCTCTCCGCAGGGCGGGACCGTGATCGGCAGCGCCCGCTGCAAGGCCTTCCCCACGCGGGACGGCCGGCTGGCGGCCGCCTTCAACCTGGTGAAGCGCGGAATCACCAACCTGTGTGTTTGTGGCGGGGACGGCAGCCTCACCGGGGCCAACGTCTTCCGCAGCGAGTGGAGCGGCCTGCTGGCCGAGCTGGCCCAAAAGGGTGTGTGCTTTAGGGGGGAGGCGGTGTCAGGGGATCTCCCATAGCAGAACTCTCCCTCTCTGCTGCACTCTCACTAACTAATGCGGTAGAACATGCTCAGGCTAGCCCGCCATCTACACTGAGCATGAATGTTTGGCGTGTCATTTCCTTACCACCTCGCAGTGTTGCAACGTTCTGGAGTTCCGTAGATGGAGCTGTTCCGGAGCTATTGGAGGACATAGAATAGACACCTCTGAGGGCTCCACTCTCAATGTCTCTAGTTTTTCAAAATCTCTAGTTCTTCATTGTCGAACAACAGGCCAACGTTTTCATTGGCGAATTTCCAATGGAACTCCCCTGTGTGTGTGTGTGTGTGTGTGTGTGTGTGTGTGTGTGTGTGTGTGTGTGTGTGTGTGTGTGTGTGTGTGTGTGTGTGTGTGTGTGTGTGTGTGTGTGTGTGTGTGTGTGTGTGTGTCAGGCCGGATCACGGAGGCCACGGCGCAGCTCCACGACCACCTGAACATTGTAGGTCTGGTGGGCTCCATTGACAACGACTTCTGCGGCACGGATATGACCATCGGCGCCGACTCCGCCCTGCACCGCATCATGGAGATCGTGGACGCCATCACCACCACCGCCCAGAGGTCCGCCCCCTCGTTTGCCGCACCGGGCGATACGCAGCCTCTCAGATTGGTGGATCACCACTCAGTAGAGCATCTCCACAGAGTCGTCATGGAGTAGAACAGGACTAACGTTTGAGTAGTGAGGCTCCTGGTATGTACCAGGGCTTGGATAGCAGCCTGATCTTCACTGGTCTAGTCCACTACCCGGGTCCTGGTCCTAGAAGAGCACACATTAAGATCCTGATTCAGGGTTGTGAGCGACACCTGCCTCTTAAAAGGCTCTGCCTCACTACACGTTGTTCTTAGCAGCATGTGACTGTTCAAAATGTGATGTAAGGCTAGTAGTGGTAAGATGTTGTATTGACAGCCAGAGGGTCAGGGTTTCGACCCTGAGGTCTGAAGCTTCTACCAGTAGGCATCATGGAGGAAGATACCCTCCCCCCTACCTGCTCCTCAATGACCTTTGAGCAAGGCTTCTCTGTACAGTGTCTGCTCAATGAATCAATATGAACAGTGATTCGTTTTGATGAAGTCAGCCGGACCATGCGTGGCTTTCCTCACACTTTTATTCCTACATCCATGGTTTCCACAGCTCGAGTTGGCATCAGAATCTGAATGCCCACAGGCCAGATGGTTGTTAATCACTGTTGGCTCTGGGTCGGATGCTCCTTCAACTGGCTCTAACCTTGCACCAATTGACATGGCAAATGGGTCTAAAACAGGAAATGCTTTGTGTGCATTGTTAACATAAGAACCGTGAAAAGTATATATTTTTGCATTATCACTTTAACATGTAGCCTATCATAGGCCCTGTACTATTAATTAGCATTTATTTAATGGATAATATCAATGAATATGTATTTCCACGGTGTGTAATAACCATTAAACAATGCCTCCCCACAGCCACCAGCGTACCTTCGTCCTGGAGGTGATGGGACGACACTGTGGGTGAGTGGAACCCTTCCTCTATCCCCTGTTTCACTGTGGGTGAGTGGAACCCTTCCTGCATCTCCTCTGTTTTACTGTGGGTGAGTGGAACCCTTCCTCTATCCCCTCTGTTTCACTGTGGGTGAGTGGAACCCTTCCTCTATCCCAGGGGTGTCAAACTCATTTTAGCCTAGGGGCCACATGGAGGAAAATCTATTCCCAAGTGGGCCGGACCGGTAAAAATATGGCATAATTTTGTAAAATTAAACATGCTGTGAGCACACCAAACACAGGTTTCCGATTTACTTCCGTGAATAAAAAGGACGATGACCATTTTTCTTGTAAAACTCTGCACTGTGTCCACTTTTCGTCTTTTTGACGGAGACATTTTGGGGAAATGAGAGTGCCAAAGCGCATAATGTTGGAAGTATAAAGGTACGGCAACACCAACCGCGTTGCTCGCGGTAGGGGCGTTGTGTTGTTTGGTTTGATAGTTATGACGAAGAGGGAACGCTCCGTTCACTAACATGGACATGGACTCATCTAGCTGCGGTGGCGCGGTGGCGCGGTGGCGCGGTGACGCGGTGGAAGCGTTGAACCACCACCCACCGATCAAGCGTCAGGTTAGGCGCGGTACTCGCGGTATCCACTGCGAGCAACGCGGTTGGTGTGGCCGTAGCATAAGGCAGAACGACAAGGTAGCTCCGGGCTAGCTGCACTACCTGTTTATACTTGCTCCCTGCTCAGCCCCGGTATAAAGTTTGCTTGCTTAACATAATTGCTATTGCGATTTCTAGTGGACACATTAAGAACAGCAGTTTCTTTCATTGAAAAATAGCAGATAATTTTACGTTACATTCCAAAGCGACTTCCAGTTACACACAATTGTCCAGAAGTTCAATGTGCAACAAATTAATCAGTGCCAGTCAATGCAATTCATGTAATGCTAGGAAGGATTTTTATAAAAAAAATATATAATTTTTATTTTTTATTTTTTTTACAATACTGTACTTCACAAAATCATCTCGCGGGCCGGATTAAACCCGTTCGCGGGCCTGATCCGGCCCGCGGGCCGTACGTTTGACACCCCTGCTCTATCCCCTCTGTTTCACTGTGGGTGAGTGGAACCCTTCCTGCATCTCCTCTGTTTCACTGTGGGTGAGTGGAACCCTTCCTCTATCTCCTCTGTTTCACTGTGGGTGAGTGGAACCCTTCCTCTATCCCCTCTGTTTCAGTAGCCGCGTTTACATGGCACATCTGATCCGCATAGATTTCTATGCAGCATAGATCTGTTCCTAAAATTTGTTCCGAATGTACTGTATACATGGCAGTAACAAAAGTGTCCGTTATGCCTCTCGCGCACACCTGACACATCTCTAGACCGGCGGCTACATAATGGATGTCTTATCACTATCTGGGATTTTAAATTTGATTTTTTTATGAAAGCACAGCAGGAGAGAGCTTTTCTCTGCCTGCTCCTTTAATTAAGAAGGAGGAGGACAGCGCAGCAACGTCAATTTCTCGTCAGATCTTTATATTTACCCTAAGCTCCGCCGCAAACAAGAGGAATTTGGATGCGAGTCCGCAGCCAAGACTGGTGGGTGAGAGTGGTCTTACGGGAATTTAGTGACCAGGAATCCTCGAAGGTCCAATTGCGAACTACTGCAGCTGCCATCTCTCTAAGTTAAGAAGTATTTTAACGTTCAGCCTGCAAAAGTACTAGTAGTAGCCTACTTATTTACAGTTATCTCGGACGCGCGCGGACACTACGATACGCAAACACGTCATTAATAAAATTTATATTCAAGACGTGAATCAGGCAATAAATCCACTTTCCTTGACAGCGGTGAAGTTCGGTGTGATTAAAAGTACAGACGGAGCTCTGTGGACCAATTGCGAACTACTGCGGCTGCTCTAAGTTAAACCCCAATCTATTCGGAATAAGTGTAGGCCTGTAGGCCTACATTGCGATTAAAACGGACTACACCACCTCTTCTATTCGGCATAGAATCTATGCCGAACAGATAATTGTATTCCGAATGAGGCGTATACATGATCATTTTCTGTTCCGCATAGAAATCTATGCGGAACAGATGTGTCCATGTAAAGGCGGCTACTGTGGGTGAGTGGAACCCTTCCTCTATCTCCTCTGTTTCAATAGCTGCGTTTCCGTCTAAAAGGTGATGCGAATCTTTAGAAAGTTCGCAAAAAAGTAATTCGAATTAGGTGCGTTTCCATCAAGTGGTTGGAGCGGAATAGGGTGATGACGTTACACGTTGATGTCGGCAGGGTTGCTATGGCAGGTGTTCGACTTTCGACCCCCCCGCATATTACGACCCGCCTTCGCGTGAACGCGCATTCGCTTATTGTCGCCTTTCATTTAGTTCGAGGCGCTCTTCCTTCCGACAATAATAGTCTAAATTAGTGTTTATATTCTATCACAACAGCACAAGTTGAGCAACTTGGCACAGAAAGCGATGGCATATTTTAGATTGTAAGTTTGAAGACGAACACATCGCAATGGAACCTCCGACGACCCATGTACGCTACAACATTCACGATAATGAACTACGAGAGCACTTAAATACGTAATAGTTAATAGTAATACATTTATGCATTATGTTATTTACTCATATTAATTTTGACAACCTCTTGGTAGCCTACCCTGGAAAGCACATTTAACTGTGACTGATCCAAAACTAAGGAAATCCTTTACTATGTACAGACTCAGTGAGCACAGCCTCGCCTTCGAGAGAGTGAGGATATTGGATATACAGTGGGGCAAAAAAGTATTTAGTCAGCCACCAATTGTGCAAGTTCTCCCACTTAAAAAGATGAGAGAGGCCTGTAATTTTTATCATAGGTATACCTCAGCTATGAGAGTCAAAATGAGAAAAAAAAATCTAGAAAATCACATTGTCTGATTTTTAAAGAATTTATTTGCAAATTATGGTGGAAAATAAGTATTTGGTCAATAACAAAAGGTCATCTCAATACTTTGTTACATGCCCTTTGTTGGCAATGACAGAGGTCAAACGTTTTCTGTAAGTCTTTACAAGGTTTTCACACACTGCTGCTGGTATTTTGGCCCATTCCTCCATGCAGATCTCCCCTAGAGCAGTGATGTTTTTGGACCTTCGCTGGGCAACACAGACTTTCAACTCCCTCCAAAGATTTTCTATGGGGTTGAGATCTGGAGACTGGCTAGGCCACTCCAGGACCTTGAAATGCTTCTTACGAAGCCACTCCTTCGTTGCCCGGGCGGTGTGTTTGGGGTCATTGTCATGCTGAAAGACCCAGCCACGTTTAATCTTCAGTGCCCTTGCTGATGGAAGGAGGTTTTCACTCAAAATCTCACGATACATGGCCCCATTCATTCTTTCCGTCACACGGATCAGACGTCCTGGTCCCTTGGCAGAAAAACAGCCCCAAAGCATGATGTTTCCACCCCCATGCTTCACTGTAGGTATGGTGTTCTTTGGATGCAACTCAGCATTCTTTCTCCTCCAAACACGACGAGTTGAGTTTTTACCAAAAAGTTCTATTTTGGTTTCATCTGACCATATGACATTCTCCCAATCCTGTTCTGGATCATCCAAATGCTCTCTAGCAAACTTCAAACGGGCCCGGACATGCACTGGCTTTAGCAGGGGGACATGTCTGGCACTGCAGGATTTGAGTCCCTGGCGGCGTAGTGTGTTAGTGATGGTAGCCTTTGTTACTTTGGTCCCAGCTCTCTGGAGGTCATTCACTAGGTCCTCCCGTGTGGTTCTGGGATTTTTGTTCACCGTTCTTGTGATCATTTTGACCCCACGGGGTGAGATCTTGCGTGGAGCCCCAGATCGAGGGAGATTATCAGTGGTCTTGTATGTCTTCCATTTCCTAATAATTGCTCCCACAGTTGATTTCTTCACACCAAGCTGCTTACCTATTGCAGATTCAGACTTCCCAGCCTGGTGCAGGTCTACAATTGTGTTTCTGGTGTCCTTTGACAGCTCTTTGGTCTTGGCCATAGTGGAGTTTGGAGTGTGACTGTTTGTGGTTGTGGACAGGTGTCTTTTATACTGATAAGGCGTTCAAACAGGTGCCATTAATACAGGTAACGAGTGGAGGACAGAGGAGCCTCTTAAAGAAGAAGTTACAGGTCTGTGACAGCCAGAAATCTTGCTGATTTGTAGGTGACCAAATACTTATTTTCCACCATAATTTGCAAATAAATTCTTAAAAAAATCTGACAATGTGATTTTCTGGATTTTTTTTTCATTTTATCTCTCATAGCTGAGGTATACCTATGGAAAAAAAAAAAAAAAAATTACAGGCCTCTCTCATCTTTTTAAGTGGGAGAACTTGCACAATTGGTGGCTGACTAAATACTTTTTTGCCCCACTGTATATTGAATATATATTGAATATATCCAATATATATTTTCGATATATTGAATATATACTGGATATAATGGATATATTCAATATCCAGCCAATTTAGCCTGCCATATTCATCACCCCACTCCTATTTCTTGTTTGCAAAGTCTGAGAAACGTATACATCAATACGTTTCTCAGACTTTGCAAACAAGAAATAGGAGTGGGGTGATGAATATGGCAGGCTAAATACGTTGAGTGTTGAGTGTTACTGAAAAGACAAAATTTTCTTCATTATGAAGTCTTCGGCTTTGAACTTCAGGTGACCTTTCTCCAATCATCACGAGAGTTTAGGTGAGTGACAGCTCACAGGCCTCTGGTGGCCTGTGAAGGATATTGGATATATTCAATATATATTTTGGATGTATTGAATATTTATTGAATATATATATATACTGGATATATTCAATATCCAGCCAATTTAGTCTGCCATATTCATCACCCCCCCTCCTATTTCTTGTTTGCAAAGGCTGAGACACTTCAAATTGTTTGGGGTTACATCATTGTGTAGTCACAACAGGGGACATTTGGCGGGGGGGGGGGGTTGTATTCTGGCAGGCAATTTAGCCTGCCGTATTACAACCCCCCCTCCTATTTCTTGTTTGCAAAGGCTGAGACACTTCAAGGCCACTGGATGTGACTGTAGAAATTTCAGACTTGTAGTCATAACAGGGGACATTTGGCAGGTGGGGGGGGGGGGGGGCGTTGTCTTCTGACAGCCAATTCATGCCGGCAGTCCAGTGTTGATGCCTACCATGTCAATATAATGAACAGTACATATTATGAATATGTGTATGGATGTGCATATGTATATGTATGCATGAAGTAATTGCAATTAACAACTTCTGACTTTGAGGAATATTCGAGAATAGACTTCCTTTCAGAAATCCTATGTAACATAAACAGATATCAAAGTTGAACACACATTACATTAATGAGCCTTACAACTGTTCCCTACAGAAAAAACCACACCCTTGTAAAATAGCCACAATGTCTTGTGGCCAAAAATACCAGAAGACAAGAAGTAAAGTTTGGTGCAAGTACAAAAGTAGTCTATACATTTACATTTTTTTGTGATAATAACCTGACTGTAATGAATACGAAGGATGCCAAGAATAGGTTCCAAGCGCAGAGCATGATAGAATGTTTATTAACACAATTCCCAAAAAGGAGGCTGGAGATGGGTCAAGGGACAGGCAGGAGGTCACACACAGGAAATTTGATGGGTAGGCGAAGTCCAGGCAGGGAGCAGGCTAGGAGTCGGAGACTACGTTAGTCAGCAATCAGGTCGATGCACGGGTAATCCATTATATATAGGTAATATAAAAAAAGGCACAGTACGGTTGTGGTGAAAACAAACAAGAAATAGGAGAGGGGTGATGAATATGGCAGGCTAAATTGGCTGGATATTGAATATATCCAGTATATACAGTATATATTCAATATATCAAAAAGATATATTTAATATATATTCAATATATATATCCAATATATCCGATATCCTTCACTCTCTCGAAGGCGAGGCTGTGCTCACTGAGTCTGTACATAGTAAAGGATTTCCTTAGTTTTGGATCAGTCACAGTTAAATGTGCTTTCCAGGGTAGGCTACCAAGAGGTTGTCAAAATTAATGAGTAAATAACATAATGCATAAATGTATTACTTTTACCTATGACGTATTTAAGTGCTATCGTAGTCCATTATCGTGAATGTTGTAGCGTACATGGGTCGTCGGAGGCTCCATTGCGATGAATTCGTCTTCAAACTTACAATCTAAAATATGCCATCGCTTTCTGTGATAAGTTGCTCAACTTGTGATGTTGTGATAGAATATAAACACTAATTTAGACTAATATTGTCGGAAGGAAGAGCGCCTCGAACTAAATGAAAGTATGGGGCGTTGACAATAAGCAAATGCGCGTTCATGCGAAGGGGGGTCGTAATATGCGGTCTTTATGCGGAAATCGGAAAGACTGTCAGTCCTGTGTGTTCAAAGTTCGCTACGTCACAGCTGATTCGCAAAATGTGTTTCCATCTCCCATTTTGCGAATTTACTCTGTTTCGCATTTTTCAAAAACCACCTCAAGCGAGCGGATAAACTTTTTTGCGAATTAGAGGATTTTGATGCAAATTTTGGTGTTTCCATCACCGTTTACTGATTCGATACTTCGATACTTTCGATACACTAAGTTTGCATTAAATTAGGGGGATGGAAACGCACCTACCGTATTTTCCGGACTATACGTCGCTCCCGAGTATAAGTCGCATCAGTCAAAAAATGCTCCATGACGAGGAAAAAA
This sequence comes from Gadus macrocephalus, assembly GCF_031168955.1. Taxonomy (NCBI): domain Eukaryota; kingdom Metazoa; phylum Chordata; class Actinopteri; order Gadiformes; family Gadidae; genus Gadus; species Gadus macrocephalus. The sequence goes on from NC_082401.1 coordinate 1,707,253, forward strand.
ACATATATACGTCGCATCGGTGTATAAGTCGCATTTATTTTTAAACATTTAAACAAGAACGTTTAGTCTGGAGAGACTGAATGAAATTGCAATATAGGTGTGTCGGTCCCTCGTAGTTCTGAGAGTAGGCCTATACCGAATTCAGTGACACCGGGATTCCACCGGACGCGTATGCGCCGCGGTCAGATGCCTTCACAAGTCCAGCGGAGGGCTCCAGTTTTCGCCGGCCAAGTCATGCGCTGTGATATGTGTGACAGCTATGTTGCACAAAATTGCAGCTAAGGCTGGGGTAGCTTTGGTTGAACCGGAGGACATTGAGGACGAGAATATAATTTATTCGGTGGTGCAGTAGGCTTGCAGCGTTCAGTTGTAGGCCTAATGAATGACGGTGCCCTCTTGCGGCCGAGGATTATGTACGCACAATTTTGGCATATAAATCGCTTCGAAATATAAGTCGCAGGGCAAGCCAAACTACAAAAAAACCGCGACTTATAGTCCGGAAAATACGGTACTGTGTCTGAGTGGAACCCTTCCTCTATCCCCTCTGTTTCACTGTGGGTGAGTGGAACCCTTCCTCTATCCCCTCTGTTTCACTGTGGGTGAGTGGAACCCTTCCTCTATCCCCTCTGTTTCACTGTGGGTGAGTGGAACCCTTCCTCTATCCCCTCTGTTTCACTGTGGGTGAGTGGAACCCTTCCTCTATCTCTGCTCCTCTGTATCCAGTGTTGGCCTGTCCTCCATGACCCCTCCCCCCGGGCCACTGCAGGTACCTGGCCCTGGTGTCTGCGCTGATGTCCGGAGCTGATTGGCTGTTCATCCCCGAGGCCCCGCCCAAAGAGGGCTGGGAGGACCGCATGTGCTCCCGTCTGGAGGGGGTGCGTCTAGGAGACACGTGGTCCGATACGAGGGGAGAGGATCTGGATGTTTGGAGTGCTTTTTGATCAGCCTAGCTGGATTAGGATTACATTTTGAGCAGGGTTTTGAACAGGGTCAGTTATATCATGGGATTGGGTTGGAGCTAGCAGATTGTGGTGGGGTTGTGACTAGCAGATTGGGGCAGGGCTGGGCCTTTAGGAGCAGGAAGCATATTCGGACAGTAAGGATTGACTATTGACAGTCAATAGTTCTAGTGTTGACTAATGAATCCTCCTCCACCAAGCCAGCCACATCCTATAATTTAGTGTGTGTGTGTGTGTGTGTGTGTGTGTGTGTGTGTGTGTGTGTGTGTGTGTGTGTGTGTGTGTGTGTGTGTGTGTGTGTGTGTGTGTGTGTGTGTGTGTGTGTGTGTGTGTGTGTTACAGAGTCGCAGCAGAGGTTCCAGGCTCAACATCATTATCGTAGCAGAAGGAGCCATCGATGATGAAGGCAAGGCCATCAGCTCCAACTACATCAAGGATGTGAGTGTTCATAGACTTTAGACTTTAGATTTTATTGTCCCCAAGGGGAATTTTTTCTTCACTTCACAGTACATTGCATATGTGGGCCGCACGCCAACAGACAATAAACAGAGACAAATAAACATCTACACAGATCTGCATAAAACATCTACACAGAGTAGGACTGGGGGTGATTTATCTTGGCCTTTTATTAAGTGCTGTTATGGCTGCAGGCACCGGGCTTTTACCGTAGCGAGCCCTCCTGCACAACAGGGACCTATACCTGCGTGCAGAGGGCATGACAGTGAAGTGGCAGTTGAGAGGGTGTGTGTTGTCCTGTGCTATTGTGGATGCAATGCGTGAGATGGCCTTTATATTGAGCTCTGACAGTGTGGGTGTGGGGAGACCAATTAATTTGGCAGCTATATTTGTGACACGTGTAAGTTTGACCCGGTTTTTGACAGTGAGCATGTTAAAGAAGCAGGTGGAACAGTAGAGCAGAATGGGTTGGACAATACTTTGATATAACAGAAGGAGGAGATGGGGGGCAACATAGAGTCCTTTGAGTTTGCGGATGGCATACAGTCTTTGGTGGCTCCTTTTTTGAATGTCCGTTGTGTGCTGGTCGAAATTGAGTTTATTGTCCAGAGTGAGTCCAAGGTATTTAAAGCTGTCAACTATTTCTACTGTGTCATTGTTGATGAGAGTGGGGGGCTGGGGGGATGGGTTACCTATTGTTATTTCTTTTGTTTTGGCTACATTGAGATGGAGGAAGTTATGTGAGCACCATTGGGTGAATTGAGTGACAGTGTTGTGGTAAACTGATACAGAGTTATTGTCTGATAAGAGTGCGAGAATGGCAGTGTCATCAGAGTATTTGAGGAAGGTGGTGGTGTGGGAGGGGCTGGTGCAGTCACCTATAGTGCCTTTTCACTTCAAATACCAATATTATTACGATACTTTGTTTTACTCTTGAAAATAAATAATATATGGAAGCACTTTGCTCATGATTGCCAATTAGCCACCTAAAAACACACACAAAAGAAAAGTTGCATGGCTTAAAGGGGAAATATTATGGTGTTTTCCCAAAAGTAAACATAGTATTTGAGTGCCAGATAACATGTTTTTGAAGCTGTTTGCTGGAAATAGCTTTTAGGGAAAAGAATCGTAGCTTTAAAAAAAAAAAAAAAAAAAAAGAATGCGCTGTTTCTGGTGTCTGTAGCTTTAATCCAAATGAGCTGCTGCCCATTGACCAATGAGCTGTCAGACTGAACCACAGCATGGAGGAGAAGGGATTGTTGCCGTGTGCGGACTCCTGGAGCTCTATATCTATATAATATAATAATAATATTATATATGGGTATTTATTAGTGCAGTCAGTTTAACGCGTTATTAACAGCGTTAACGCAGTCAGTTTTTAATCGCAATTAACGCTCTTTTGGCTTGGCAAAAGTAGTTTTTTCAGCTGCTGTCTAGCAACAACTAGTCACGTTAGAAAAAAACTACAACACCATACCGGATCTAGCTACACCGGAAACAAAACAACAGCACGCCGCACAACCTTGTTGGGGCAAGCAAGGATACGGAGCGGGTGAAAAACTCCTTAAAAGTGTGTGTGTGTGTTTGTGTGTCACTCTGTTCGAGCCTGCATGAGAGTTCAATGTTGTCATTAGCTGTTACGTCTTTCTGACCAATTGCAGTTCAAGGCCCACCTGGGCTGTACCACTTCGGGAGGGGCCAGTTAGTGAGTGTTGCAGCTGTTGAGGGAGGTTGCGGGCGCATAGCACAGGCTGCCGGATGGCGCTGCAAGGAACTTTTATAAACGCAATATTGTTATCCCGCAGTAATCAGCCCGACAGCCCCGAAACGTTAACGGCCCACCGGGAATTCTCCCGACTCTCCCGATTACCACTCTGCGTGCGTGCGTGCGTGCGTGCGTGCGTGCGTGCGTGCGTGCGTGCGTGCGTGCGTGCGTGCGTGCGTGCGTGCGTGCGTGCGTGCGTGCGTGCGTGCGTGCGTGCGTGCGTGCGTGCGTGCGTGCGTGCGTGCGTGCGTGCGTGCGTGCGTGCGTGCGTGCGTGCGTGCGTGCGTGCGTGCGTGCGTGCGTGCGTGCGTGCGTGCGTGCGTGCGTGCGTGCGTGCGTGCGTGCGTGCGTGCGTGCGTGCGTGCGTGCGTGCGTGCGTGCGTGCGTGCGTGCGTGCGTGCGTGCGTGCGTGCGTGCGTGCGTGCGTGCGTGCGTGCGTGCGTGCGTGCGTGCGTGCGTGCGTGCGTGCGTGCGTGCGTGCGTGCGTTTCTCTTCTTAGATCCATCTTACCAAATATATTTTATTATTGTCCTTCTCAACACTCTGATCTCACTAAAAGGCTAGCAGCACGAAATCAAGAGATATTTAGAATAGAAAAAAATGTGTGATTAATCGCGAGTTAACTATGACATTAATGCAATTAAATATTTTTTGTCGCTTGACAGCACTAGTATTTAGATAATATTATATCACGGCCAAAAGCTATGTGCGCCTCGGATGATATTATGAACTAGAAAATGCATTTCCTGCAGAAAATGCGGTGAGTGCTGTAGTATAAAGTGAGGTTGAAAATATTTTTTAATAAGGCCACATAAAGAAACGTTTAAATGGCTTAAATCAAGTTGAGGGATTTGAACAAAAATTAAAAAGTCTAAATGGAGTAAACAATGTTAACATGCACACCATTTAAGAAAATGTAAATGATTGGCAACAAATAAAGTGACAGCTGAAGGAAAAGCGCAAAGCATTGCTAAAAATACAGAAATGTAAAATGAATTGAACTGAAGAATCTGAAAGGTCAAGTGTGTGTGTGTGTGTGTGTGTGTGTGTGTGTGTGTGTGTGTGTGTGTGTGTGTGTGTGTGTGTGTGTGTGTGTGTGTGTGTGTGTGTGTGTGTGTGTGTGTGTGTGTGTGTGTTTAAGAGAATAGCGAACCGGTGCGTGATTAAAAGTAGCCCAATAGAGCGGGGAAAACCGCCAAATCTGGCAACACTGCTGAACGTCCACACGCTCCAGCGTCAACGTAGATCAATGAGACCAACTGAATTCGAAGCCGGTATGAAACTAAAACTGGTTCTGAATAAAGTTTAAATGATATCGAAATTCATTTGGATATTATTGAAGATACAAGTGTGTAGATTTGTTAAATGGTTTGATCGAAGGCAGTGTTAATTTTGCCAGCTATTTTAGATTTAGTCTTAGTCTTTAGACGAAAATGCTTATTCGATTTAGTCACATTTTAGTCATTGTTTTCCTTTGTAGTTTTAGTTTAGTTTTAGTCAACGAAAAGTCCTTACATTTTAGTCAACTTTTAGTCATTACTTTTAGTCAAAATGTTTTCTCTTTTTAAACTAGTTAAATTAGGCTAACCCACCCCATATATATGGACACCTGCTAAGTTGTTCCCATCAAATAGAGTAGTAAAGTGAAAACGTCACGTTGTCCTGGCAACCAAATTTTCAGTTCTAAACAACCGAACGAGACATGGTGTTCTCCATTGCTTCCATGTGTTGTTTCTTTCAAAATTAAAATAAATGAATTTCAAGAGGTGAAAATCACTACCAATCGAAACATGTCGAGGCGTTCATAAACGTTAGTTTAGTTTAGTTTTTTTGAATATGAAGACAATCTATTCGCAATATTACTTGCATCATTTCTAAAGCAAACTCGCAAATCAATTCGCAAAAAAGTCGTTCCTGTTCTATAAAAGGTTCATGTGGCATAGGATTTCCCCTTGTTAATTTGGTTTGTGTAGAACCGAATATCGGTTGCTATCGAAACGTGACGGCACACTTTAGTACTCTTGTCTCTTCAGCCTTCAAAACGATAGCTGGTAAATTGTGAAAAATGCAATCAACTGGGACGAATTTAGGCTGGGACGAATTTCAAAGTACACCTTATGTGGAAAGTATAGACGATTCCCATTGAAACGAAAAGCGTGTGATTCTCTACAAAACGAGAACTGGTAAATTGTGAAAAATTTATTAAACTGTAATCAGACACCGGGATTATATGCTATAGACCCTAGAATATCTGTGGTATTAAGGCTGGGACGAATTTCGAATTATAAATATGTACAATAAATAAATAAAAAATATGTGCATAACGTTAGCTCATAGCTGAGTGGACTATACCTCCCGTTGCCAAGTCGTAGCTAAGGTCCGTCCTATTTACTGGAGTGAACAGGTGCATTAAGAACCTTACGGAAGGGTAATGATTGGAAAATATCGTGCATTTTGAATATCCAAATAGCACACCACTAACATTTTAGTCCTGTCTCGTCTCGTCAACGAAAACAAAACGTACATTTCGTCATAGTTTTTATTATCAAAGATCTATTTTTAGCTCGTCAACGTCCCGTCTTAGTCATGGAAAAAAGGTTGTTGATGAAAATTTTTTGTCATATTTTTCGGTAACGAAATTAACACTGATCGAAGGTAAATGGTTGAAAAATGATTGAGTTACGATGTCTTTAGAAGTAGGATTGTCAGAATGGGCAGACGTCTTCAATGAAAACAGCTGAAAACGAAGCCGTTATTAAACAAAAACTGATTCTGAAGAAAGTTGAAATGATATCGAAATTCCGTTTAGATATTATTGAAGATATAAGCATCTAGATTTGTCAAATGGTTTGATCGAAGGTTAACGGTTGAAAAATTATTTAGTTATGTCTTAAACTGTTGAAGTCTTACTGTTGAAGTCAATGGGTGGACGGCTCCGCTGTCCTCCCATGACTCCCATTGACTCCCATGTTAAAAAAAAGATTTGAAAAAAAGCGCATGATTCCAAGCTAATTTGAAGCATTTTAAAACTTGAATGGAGTCTTTAGGTGAAAATTTGAGGAAGGAGATAGGTCCTTAAGTTTGTAGAAAATAATATAGAGGAAGGAAAGAAAGAATAAAACTTAAGAACAATAGTTGAGCGGTGCATGCAGCACTCACCTAATCATAGACTGCATCTGACGTCTCTGGTACTTCCACGACAAGTAAAGACTCGTAGTGGGGGATATCTCAGCCATGGTTGAGAAGAATTGTGGGAAAGGAACTTCGGCCTTGACTCTCTGAAGTCCATGAAATGCGACATGGAGAAAGAAAGGGATTGCACTCCGGGAGCTGAGCTGCCATACTGCCGCCAAGCTCGCCGCGCCGGAGCTGCCGGACTGCCGCCGAGCTCCCCCTCGCTGGACCTGCCAGCTTTGGCGGTGTCACGTTAAAATTGTACCGGGGGCGAAAATTTTACCGGGTACGTAATCAGTTTTCCGTTGCCAGGCAACGGACAACAGATTACGTAAGGGGTTGTCCGTTGCCAGGCAGGTTTCAATCGCGCTCATGTTGCCGAAGACGAAATAATATAATACAGATAACGGATCGCTAGATAACACTTGTTTTTACTTTATATTTGTATTGCATTTAATTGTTTAATCGAATTTTGCTAGTAAACTGAGTGTTTAATGTGTATCATAGTCTAGATAGCTTGTGTTAATTGAATTTCCTTAATTTAATTTAGAGAATAGAGCCCGACCGATATATGATTTTTAAGGCCGATACCGATACGAATATTTTGTGATTAAAAAATCCGATATGCCGATATATCGGCCGATATATATAAAAAAAAAAAATCCAGAAACGCGCAACAAAACAAACAGATTTCCCTAACATTGGTTATTTGTAGTTATCCTTTAAATCCTTTTCACTCTCGACTAACACGTAACAACAGCAAAACTGGACATGGTAGTCATGAATTAAGTCATGCTTATCGACTTTAGAGAATTGATGGGGATGTTCTTTTAATTGTTATTCAAGCAATGTATGTCTTGTGACAGTTGCCAACTTACCATGAACACACTTGCACACATGAGCTGTGTTGGAAATCATTCCCTATTCACTCCCTCACTATTCCCTATATAGTGTTTATGATATAGTGCACTATATAGGGAACGAACAAACGAGAATTCGGACACTACGCTGAACATTTCTAAGCGTCATTTGCGTCAGTAAATGCGCCGGGTATTTGTGTGACGCAGACAGATGCTCCCACATCATGTAAACAAACCGGACAATCCCGAGGAAAGCTGGAGCTTGTATTGATGTTGAATGCAACATTTCCTTCATCAAGTTTTTTTTATTAATTTTGAATATTACATTTTCTATGTTAACTCCCAATTAAATTGTTGACATCTCTAAACGAAAGCCGGAGACTCCATCATTAAATGTATCAGTTTTTGCGGTTATTCAGCTTCTTCTTCTCCTCCGGAAGAAGACTACCGCATTGCATTGTGGTATACGGAGTAACAAGTAGGGAACATCGTATGTACACTCAAATTTTAGTGCATGAAATTAACCACTGAGAATTCGAACACCATTGCAAAATGGCGAGCCCCCTATATAGTGCACTATATCCGTGATAGGGAATGATTTCGAACACAGCTATGAACACCGATGATCTCCGTCGATCTCCGTCATTCACTCTGCCTGAATCAGCGGGTTTGGGGCGTTAGAGCGCCCTCTGGTGGACAAACTTTTTTTTCTTTTTTTTATATTCATTTATCGGCCATTATAATGCCGATACCGAATAGTTTGAAAAATGCCTAATATCGGCCGATAATATCGGCCGATAATATCGGCCTGCCGATATATCGGTCGGGCTCTAGAACAGATTACGTATAGGTAATAGATAGATAGATAGATAATAGATGGGTAGTTAGGTGAGCAGGCATTTACTAACTGGTAAATGTTTTTTATTATTATTATTCACGTTATCCCCATAACATTTAGCTATTACTGTGTCGTGAAATAGATAAATACAATGCAATACAATACAAATATAAAGTTAGGAACGCTAATAAATGTAATTTGTAAAATAAGTGTTATCTGTCTTGTCGCGCTCAATGAACGAGTTCGCGAATATTCAAGAACCTTTCCACGTCATTCGACGCGATCGATCGTCTGTTGCCAGGCAGGTTTGGAATGGATTACTATGGATGACGTAGGCCGGTAAAATTTTAGCCCCCGGTACAATTTTAACGTGACAGCGGCAGTCAGCTCCCAGAGTACACCCGCTGGAGCAGCCAGAAAGCTTCGGCGGCAGTTCAGCTCCCGGAGGTCACCGCCTGACAGTGATGCCAGTAACGCGTTACTTAGTGGCCTCGGACCATTTTTTTCAGTAACAAGTAATCTAACGAGTTACTATTTCTAAACCAGTAATCAGATTAGAGTTACTCATCAAAGTCAGTGTGTGTTACTATTTTTTTATTTTTTTACCGGATCACTGATTGGCGTTGAGAGCGATGGAGTGTATGTGTGTGGTGTGTGTGTCTGCCTGCCTGTCCGTCTGTTTGTGTGAGAGTGTGTGTGCCTGTGAAGCGTAAGTCTCCAAAGACTTCAATCTATCAGAGGCGAGTGTCGACCTTGACTCTCCAGAGTCCGCGCCACCAGTGGTTATTAGCGGCGGAATTGGTCGCACGGTGCTCTGTGTGTGTGTGTGTGTGTGTGTGTGTGTGTGTGTGTGTGTGTGTGTGTGTGTGTGTGTGTGTGTGTGTGTGTGTGTGTGTGTGTGTGTGTGTGTGTGTGTGTGTGTGTGTGTGTGTGTGTGTGTGTGTGTGGAGCTGCGTCCGGTGATCACCCCATAAAGTGCGCGGTGATATTTTGTCTACGCATTAAAAGTTGGCGGAAGTGGTTGAAAGCCGTGTGTCAGTAGGTGCGTTTCCGTCTAAAAGGTGATGCGAATCTTTAGAAAGTTCGCAAAAAAGTAATTCGAATTAGGTGCGTTTCCATCAAGTGGTTGGAGCGGAATAGGGTGATGACGTTACACGTTGATGTCAGGAGGGTTGCTATGGCCGGTCGTTATGTGGAAATCGGAAAGACTGTCAGTCCTGTGTGTTCAAAGTTCGCTACGTCACAGCTGTTTCGAAAAGTGTGTTTCCATCTCCCATTTTGCGAATTTACTCTCTTTCGCATTTCTCAAAAACCACCTCAAGCGAGCGGATAAACCTTTTTGCGAATTAGAGGATTTCTATGCGAATTTTGGTGTTTCCATCACTGTTTACTGATTCGATACTTCAATGTTCGCATAAAATCAGGGGGATGGAAACGCACCTAGTGTTTGCACCAAGGGCCGTAGCACCAAATTCCCGGCCCTGTATACAAGAGGTACTGATGGGCCCCCTCGAATTCCCCCTACCAGCCCCCTGCACAGAATTGTTGAGCGGGGTGGAAGACCAGTTGTTGACCGAGGGGGAGAACAATTGTTGACGGGGGGAGAAGCAATTGTTGACAGGGGGGGGCAAAAAGTTAGCAAAACCAGTTTTTTATCGAAACTGACTCGGTCGTTTGGTAACTGTAGGCGGGGTACTTTCGGAAATGCATATCTCACTCAAAAAATCATGTACAGACTTTTTTCAAATTTTGTATGCGTGTGGGAGCACCAGAGACCCATGCAACACCAAACAAATCCCAGGGAAATGTTGTTTTTATAATATGTCCCCGTTAAATCAAGTGAAAATATTTGAACAGAGTTCAAAAAGTCTAAATGGAGTAAAGAATGTAAACATGCACATAGTTTAAAAAAAAACGTTAGATGGTTGGAAACATAAAAAGTTTGAATACATTCAAGATAAAATATAGAATAGCTGAGCTGTTAAAGCTGATAGTTTGAAATAGATGAATCAAGTGTGTGTGTGTCATCACCTGTAGTAACCAGAAAAAGTCTTATTGACGTTGTTCATTCACATATAGTTAATCAAGATAAGCTCACAAAATGATAAGGCTTGTACCGTTGGACTCCTTGGAGTCTCTTTCATATGACAGATCGTTTGTGTGGATAGCATGACGTGAAAAGATCATTTCGGTTAGCATTTAGCTTCCACCCTAAGTACAATGGATATGTAAGAAACACCTAGGCTCTTGCATATGCCATATAAACCGGGTTCCCCAGATATATAATAATCCTATTTCCAATCGACTAATCATTTTAGAGCCAGTGAAACAAGAAATTCCGTAATTGTTACGCTTAGCATTGTGTTTTTAGGTTAAATATGGACATTGTTTAGGCTCTGCAACGTCCGAAATTGTTAAACTGTGATCCGCTCTAGCCCAAGCTGGAGCGTGTGACTTGATCGCGTCTGTTTGGAATGAAAATCCTGTTATCACCTGTACACATTTTGAGATTAAGTTTAGCATTTTGATTTGGCTGTTGGTAAAAGGTTTTCATGACATTATAAAGAGCTGTTATAAATGTTGTTAAAGTGTAGTCTGTGTCTCCTGTGTACTGTTCACTGTAAGAAAACAACGTGTGTGTGTGTGTGTGTGTGTGTGTGTGTGTGTGTGTGTGTGTGTGTGTGTGTGTGTGTGTGTGTGTGTGTGTGTGTGTGTGTGTGTGTGTGTGTGTGTGTGTGTGTGTGTGTGTGTGTGTGTGCAGCTGGTGGTGGATAGGCTGGGCTATGACACCCGGGTGACTGTCCTGGGACACGTCCAGAGAGGAGGGATCCCCTCCGCTTTTGACCGGATTCTGGTGAGTTCACAATACTCCCTTACCTTTAACGTCTCCCTCACAGTTGGAGAGGACCCCTTAAGTTCTCCCTTACAGTGGGAGAGGAGTCCTAATGGGGCATTTCCACTTCTCCTCTTCGGCCCAGCCCGCCTTGGCCCAGTAGTGAATGTGCGGTTTGGCCCAGCTCAGTTACGGCTCGCGTTTCCACCGCCGACAGTACCCTTATGGTAGGGCGGGGTTTAAGCCGGATGGCGATGGCACCTACGTAAGCATCGTGACCTCATAGCAGCCCGACACAGTTCAGCCTGCTAATAAATCCAAGGAAAAAGAAGAACGCGACACCATAAACAAAGAGCAAAAATGTAGGACATCAAAGAAGGACGTCAAACTTGTGCGACATTTTCTTAAATCAACAAAGCTTTCGCCGTTTTTCCAGAAATACCTTGCGGTTACTGTGTTTGTTTGTTGCCCGGGAGTGACGATTCTGTTGACCAATCAACGGACGGCATGTGTAACTCAAACTTATTGGAACCCTTTCGGACGTCTCAGTACCCCAACGGAGGAAATGCGACTCATCTACTGCGAGATGAGTACGGCTCATCAAGGCTTGGTCCGGACCCTGCCCACTTTTGACGGTGGAAACGTGAACCGGACCGCACCTTTGCACACCGAACCGACCCGTACCCATCGGTGGAAATGCGCCATTAACGTCTCCGTTACCGTGGGAGAGGAGCCCTTAAAGGGGACCTATTATGCTTTTCGACTTTTATGACCTATAAACGTTGTTATAATGATTGATAGTCATGTTTAACCATACACAAAAAACGATGTAGATTTTCGGGAAACTCTTCCTCTCATCTCGGCGCTTTCAGCATTCTCTGTCAACGCTCGGTTTCGTCCTTCTCCGCCCCCTCACCCCCCTCCTGCCAACCCAACGCCGTTGTGATTGGTTACCTTCCTTGAAGCGCACGCGCGGGCAGATTTCACCAGGCATATGGGGGCGCGGCAGGAGTGCCTCTACGTAGATGATTACCCGGAAACGTGAACAAGTGAATCGCAAACGTTGTCCCGAGTGTTTAGAGCTCTGCACAGCCACCCCAGACTGTCAGCAGGGAATACGTCGAAATGCATGTACGTCATTATTTGACACTTTAGTATGGTTAAACATGACTACCAATTATTACAACAACTAGGGCTGTAACGATACACAAATTCACGATTCGGTTTGTATCACGATTTTTGACCCACGGTTCGATACATCCCACGATTCTTTTAAATTTAAAAAGCATTTTATTTAAACAACACTTAAATACCAATTATCTTAATGTAACATTTGATAACAAATAATTTGGAACACTGAACAGATTTGAACCGAAAGAATACTAATAAAGTATAGCTAAATTAATAAAGAAATAACCAAAGATTGCAGTTGGAGGATGCTTTTTGCTGGTAGGCATAATAGGGCCCCTTTAACTGTTTGGTTGGTTTATTCAAATATCCTTATTAGCGCTTCTTATTAGGCTATGTAGCTTAAATAATGACATAATCAGGCCCTATAGAATGCAACATGTTTAATAGCCTAACTTTCAATAGATGAGGAAAAACATGAACGTCGCAATAACGAGGCATAGTGTTACGAGTAGCATATGTGTATGCGGGAGAATGGCAGTGTGCGTATGCGTGTGTGAGTGACGTCAGCGAGTGAGTGGACGAGCGAGGAGAGCGAGCGGTAGCGCGTGTGTCTAGTGAAGAAGCGAACGAGTCCGGTAGAATAAAGTACCCATCCTGTCAATAATCGGTGGCCGCTTCATTCCGACTTATAAGCAGACAAACTGCCAGTCAAATCACACAAAACAATAGAGACAGGATCACACAGGCAATTTTTTTCGCGCTTGGCCCACTCTGGATAAATGTCGTTCATATCGCATATGAGGACTTCGACGGCTGTGGAGAAATGCAATCCTCCGTAGCCACGGAGAGCTGTGATCACAGAGAGGGCATCTCGTCACATATTTACGGCATCGATAGGAGGGGGCGCTGACAGCAGACTATTATTTAGACAAATTATTAGCAAATTTCAATCGGACAATTTGACCGAAGAGTTAGAAAGGGCATATCGCGCTTCTGCCTTCTCACACCGCGAGACAGGTTCGTGGCTTTGAGTATCGCGATTTTCGGTTTGATACGCGTATCGTTACAGCCCTAATAACAACGTTTATAGGTCATTATAGTCGAAAAAGCATAATTCCCGTTTAAGGTCTCCCATACAGTGGGAAAGGAGCATTAAAGGGATAATTCACCGGTGGAGGCATGAATCTGTATTGAAAGTGGGTCATATATTTAGTCGAATAGTAACATAAATCTCAAATTTTGTGCCTCCTTGTCCGAGAAACGGCAGACATTGACTTTCTGGCGCTTGCGGATTGAAGACGACAACATCCACAATACCAATCAGCGTTCACTCCCTGAGGGACGTAACATAACAGCCAATCAGCGTTCACTCCCTGCAGTCCAGCGTAAACAGCAGCATGGAGGAGAAGTGATTGTTGCCGTTTGCGGACTCCCGGAGCTCTATATCTAAATATAATATTATATAATATAGGTATCTATATAATATAAAATACAATATATAATATCACGGCCAAAAGCTGTGTGCGCCTCCGGATGATTATGAATTAAAGACTGCGTCGGGTTCTCGGACGTCTCTGGTACTTCCACAACAAGTAAAGACTCGTAGTGGGGGTTATCTCGCCTGAGTCCTGCACTGGTTCGGGTACCCGACGGGTGTACCCCACGATTTCGATGAAACGGGGGTGAAAAATAATGTAGGTACTGTGTCGGACACGGGTGCTGGTCGGGTCGGACGCATGAACAGTGCGGGTCGTTCGCGGGTTTTGCAATTGCGAGCGAGACTTCTCCGATGCTGGAGATGTTATTCAGGAGCAGAGGAGTAAACTAAAACCGTCCACAGTGGATGATGTGCTTTTTTTGCACAGCAATCTTAAGCAGCACGGAAAACACCAGATAGTGTAATTCCCCGGCTTTACAATTAATGTGTCTAATTTCCCTTCGCAGTTCACCATACTTCAGATTGATGTGGAAGTGGAAGAACCAGAGACGTCAGAGAACCCGATGGAGTCGTTTGAGATGATATTATGAATCAACGACTGCGTCGGGTTCTCCGACGTCTCTGGTCCTTCCACATCAATCTGAAGTTGCAGTTCAATCCCGACCTCAGAGAGTCAAAGCCAACGTTTCTTCCCCCAATTCCTTCTCCACCATGGCCGAGAATCAATACACGGGTCTCCACTTCGGCTGTTTCCCATTGCAAATTTGCTTCTGACATGGTCGGAGGTTTGAGTCGTTCTAGTTCTCTAGCTAAGCGGTGAATAAACATGGCGGACATTGTGTTTACATCTTGTACGCAAGCTCCCGCCCCCTCATTCCTTATTGGTGGGCTTACAAATTTGCGAAACCCGTGGTTTATAGTCCTCGGCCCTTCTAGCAGGCAAGCAAATTTCTGCTGACATGACGTCAAACGCGTCATTTGACATCAGGTCAGGAGAAATGTAAGGAGGACAGCTTGGCCAAGGGAAGAATGTGTTAGACTGGGGGAAGGAAAAAACATTTTTTCTATATTATAATAGCGATTTTATAATGATAGAACGCTGGTTCTGTATCGGTGAAATATCGCTTTCATACAGTGGGAGAGGAGCCCTTAAGGTCTCCCCTAGAGTGGGAGAGGAGCCCTTAAGGTCTCCCCTACAGTGGGAGAGGAGCCCTTAAGGTCTTCCTTACAGTGGGAGAGGAGCCCTTAAGTGTGTGTTTGTGTGTGTGTGTGTGTGTGTGTGTGTGTGTGTGTGTGTGTGTGTGTGTGTGTGTGTGTGTGTGTGTGTGTGTGTGTGTGTGTGTGTGTGTGTGTGTGTGTGTGTGTGTGTGTGTGTCTCCAGAGCAGTAAGTTGGGCGTGGAGGCGGTGGTGGCGCTGATGGAGGCGTCCCCCAACACCCCGGCGTGTGTCATCGGCCTCTCGGGGAACCAGGCCGTCCGGCTACCCCTGATGGAATGTGTGGAGATGGTAAGAGCCTCTCTGTTTGGGCGGAGGTGGTAAGAGCCTCTCTGTTTGGGTGGAGGAGGTAAGAGCCTCTCTGTTTGGGTGGAGGTGGTAAGAGCCTCTCTGTTTGGGTGGAGGTGGTAAGGAGCCTCCATCCATAATGACATCTATCTGGATACAGTGGGTAAAACCAGTGTTTTTTTCCATTGTTTGTCGCCTGTGTGTGTGCAGACTAAGCTGGTGCAGACGGCCATGCAGGAGAAGCGCTTTGATGAAGCCATCAAGCTGCGAGGAGGGTCAGACGCTAAGTCTATGTTTTACTGTACACTAACACACTGCACCTTTTTAAAATATGAGGGAAATACTTTGGAGCTATTTAAACTAAAGTGCACACTAGGTATAGTTGTTTTACGGAAGATGATTCCTTCCTGAATAAACGTGTATGTTTAAAATGCAAATATACAGCATTGATGAATGCAAACACATTTCTGATTAACCTTTTTCCTTGCATATAGAGAAGCATCAGCTCTAGCAAACTAAACATAGTGTTTGCTGTGTTTGCTTCATTCTAGGAGCTTTGAAAACAACTGGAACGTCTACAAGCTACTGGCCTTCCAAAAGCCGGCGCTGATCAAGGTAAAGCCCTCCTCCTCCCCGCCCACCTTATTTTTACTACCACAGGCCTGATAGGGTTCATGTGTGGTGCCTGAATTCAGGCTTGGCCTCGGCCATGTATGTTTTCAAGAAAAGTGAAAATAGGTGAGCCTTTTTAAAATGTGTGGTCAACTCGTCAACCTACCTGACCTTTTGATTGACATGTCTTCCACCAACTAGGTGTAGTCTATATAAGGAAATCTTTTACCTTTGTATGTTTGCTCTGAGGATGGTCTGAATGGGACCGAAAACGTTTTGCATGCACTTTGGGTAGCACTTTACACTTTTATGCAATAAAAACTTATTGTTGCATAATATTGTCCTTTTATTGTCAAGAAAGGCAATTCTCTATTGTGTCTTCGAATGTATTTAATCATTTCAGGCACAGATAATTTCACTTCCTATCAGCACTGCTACCAGGGCAAACCTGCTCTCTGGGTCTTTTATTCCATCCTCATTGGCTCCTCCTGTCCCTGATTGTGGTTGGTCCATCCTCATTGGTTCCTCCTGTCCCTGGTTGTGATTGGTCCATCCTCATTGGCTCGTCATGTCCCGGGTTGTGATTGGTCCCTGGGGGGATACAGTTGCTGCAGCCCCTCCGTGAACCCCTGTCCACTTCCATTTGTCTTGTGGCAGAAAAAAACCTGACAATGTTTCATACCTGTTGAAGTAGCCACTCGTCTCTTGACTTCCACTCATTTGTCCATCACGGTTTGATCGGCAATTTTTTTTATTGGCCCTCCTTAATTAAATTTTTGTGAATAACTGTATCCCAGTAGTAGAGAAGATAAAGTGAGATAGTCAGGACTGTGTTATCCTCTAGTGCTCTCTTGACCCCAAGCCTTGAAACATCTCTTCAGCAGCTCTGTCTGACTGGTCTGATAACCGTCTGTAGAAACTACCTAAAGTGCTTTCTTGGCTACGGCTCACCCCCCGCCACCCCCCTTCCACCCCGTGCAGAGCAACCACACCATGGCCATTCTGAACGTGGGGGCGCCTGCAGCAGGGATGAACGCTGCCATCAGGTCTGCCGTCAGAGTGGCCATTGCTCATGGGCACAAGGTTTACGCCGTCAGCGACGGCTTCCAAGGGCTGGCCACCGGAGCGGTGAGCGCTGGGGTCCATCGTGGGCTCAGGTTTTATATGAGGCGTGTTGGCAGGCCGGGTCATATCACTTTATGTTGAGCCAGTTGTTGTCAACTGTTTACCTGCAATAGAAATGTTAATTTACTCTTTTACAAAGAATATATTATCAAATAATATGTAATGCTGGCTAATAATACTAGAAAAAAATTAAAAATTTAGATTAGGTCCGTCTTTCCTTTAAAAAAAACATGTTATGAAATATTACATTCCACTTCATTTACCATTAGACATATAAAGTGCATGAATCTTCATCATATATTTAAATCCCCTGTTTTCTACTGCAGAGGGTGGCTGGAAACACTGTAAACAGTGGTTAGGTAAGGTTTAGGTTTAACCCCCGATGTACCCGACCTCTGCAGGTGAGTGAGATGACCTGGCACAGTGTGGCTGGGTGGACTGGCCAAGGGGGCTCCCTGCTGGGGACCAAACGGTGAGACCCCCAAGGACTTATAATGTTATCATGTTAAATTCACCTGATCTAAAAAGCAGGGCCAATAGGGGGTTGATGTCCTGGTGTCTCTGTGGCTCTCCTTCAGAACACTTCCCAGTGCCTTCATGGAGAAGATTGTGGAAACCATCAGCAAGTTTGGCATTTCCGCTCTGCTGGTGATCGGCGGGTTTGAGGTACAGGTTGTTGTTTATGAAGGGGAACTGTCGAAGAGGGCAACTCTGTTCCCGCTAGGTCAACTCAATTTCTGCGAAAAGGTTGTACCATCGAATAAATTTTTTCAAATCGGACAACGCTTATCTCGGACAACGCTAATCTTTCTTTCAGCACATAAGGGATGATGTTGCAGATCGTTAATGTCTAAGTGTATGAAGATCAATCTCTTGCATTACAAACTAGACATGTGTGGCAGTTTCCCTTTAATTGAACAGCATATTGTGGTTTCCCTTTTTATTACTGGTCACTAGTGAATACAGGGTAGGATCGTCTAATGGATATTACTATTAAACCGCCACAGGTTTGAGGGGTAAGATCTACAATGTCTCAGTCTACCTAGTAGATAGTCTACCTAGTCATCTAGATACCTAGGCAGAATCCCAACCGGCTCATTATTGACGGATACCATTTTGACCAAATGTACCTCATGATTACTTTCGATAAAGGTTTAAATAAAGGTAGCGCTAGATAGAACGATTACATTTATTGAAGGTATCGGTTCTACCTAGCATGACCTTCTAACAAAGGGGATGGCAGATAATACTTTTAGGAGTACTGTAGAGGAGGAGGAGGAGGAGGAGGAGGAGGAGTAAAGGCTGTACCTTGTTGACCCCCAGGCCTACGAGGGCGTGCTGCAACTGTTTGAGTCTCGGGGCCGCTTCGACGAGCTCTGCATCCCCATGTGTGTCATCCCTGCTACCATCAGCAACAACGTCCCCGGCACCGACTTCAGCCTGGGAGCGGACACCGCCGTCAACGCCGCCATGGAGGTACCGTCCGCTGTGATGTCTGTAGAGAGGTCTCCACAGAGCCCCGCGCTGCTTTAGGTCTGCAGTTACAGTGTCATGGTAGATCCTGTTCCAACGCTTTCTGAACAGGCAGGCTTGGTTTGACCTCATTCTGAAGCAGAGACGAAGACAGAGTGACATGAGAAACCAAACATGTGTTGCGTGTTCAAAGGGACGCATCCACGGCCCAGAGTGGCGGCTCTGTGAGGGGTCTGCGACTGCAACCAATCACAAATCTTAGCGAATGTTGTGATTTCTAAAGATGAGATGGATCCATCTCTTCAACAGTATCCACCAATGGTCTGGCTACTGGCCGCCTCCCCAGTACAGACGGAATCGTTATTGGGGGCATGTTTGACCTGTTGCCATGGTTTTCTCCTCAGGGCTGTGACACCATCAAGCAGTCTGCCAGCGGCACCAAGAGGCGTGTCTTTGTGGTGGAAACCATGGGTGGGTATTGTGGTTACCTGGCAACCTGCACCGGGTTCGCAGTGGGCGCCGACGCGGCCTACATCTTTGAAGACCCCTTCACCATAAAGGACCTGAAGGTGAGGGGGACCTGTGTGTGTTTTCTATGAAGGCGCCACACCATGGCCTCGGGGATATCGCTTAATAAGGGGTCCTTGTGGGTGTCTGTCATTGTCTCCTCCTCCTCCTTCTCCTCCCCCTCCTTAATATCGATGACATATTTCTCGATGTTGATTTTAAAAGGGAGAGCTTGAGGCAGTGATTCTCCCCCCTCTCCTCACAGACCAACGTGGAGCATTTAAAAGAGAAGATGAAGAAGGATGTTCAGAGAGGTCTCATACTGAGGTAAACACCTTCTGCCCCTTCTGGCTCGGAGCTCCTCAGCAGCAAATCCATGTCGCTCAGTCATCTGTTTCCTGTTTTTTCTTGGCTTCTAATGATTTGGTATGATTAGTTGTTTTAGTGTGATGAAAAAGGTTGATGATGCATCAACTCTTAATATATGACATCAGATATGATCAGATGATTGGATGGGTCCTTTATTCCAACCCAGTGGCCTTCTGTCTGTTGTTTACCACTAAGACCCTTTGTCTCAACAGGAATGAGAAGGCCAACCAGCACTACACCACAGAGTTCATCCATCAGCTGTACTCTGCGGAGGGCCAGGGCGTCTTCGATAGCCGCATCAATGTGTTGGGACATCTTCAGCAGGTGATCTCACCCACTGTGTCTCTGCAGTGGAGGAGCCAACCTTGAGTATTAGGATGTTGATTTGAGTATTTCCTCTATAGGTCAGGATGTAGATGGGTTGTGTTATCTGTTCCTCTGTCCCTACGGAGGGGCCCCCAGCCCTTTTATAGGTCAGGATGTAGATTGGTTGTTATTATATCAGTCTTTTATCTGTTCCTCTGTCTCTAGGGAGGGGCACCCAGTCCTTTCGACCGCAATTTCGCCACGAAGCTGGGAGTAAAGGCTGTTCAATGGCTCTCGGACAGAATGAATGAGAACTACCGACAGGGTGAGGACAACAGAGAGCAGAAGCACTATTGTTTATGAACCTATCCGAGACTTCCCGGCAGTAAGTCGGTTTGTTCCGTCTCCCCACAGGCCGCGTGTTTGCCAACTCCCCAGAGACGGCGTGTGTGCTAGGACTCAACCGCAAGGTGGTATCCTTCAGCCCTGTCACAGAGCTGAAAGAAGTGACAGACTTCAAGTAAGCCCAGCACAGACCTCATCCATTTAATAACCTGTCCGTCAACAGCGCATGTCAGTGTGATATAGGTTCCTCTTGTTGTCGCCAGGCACCGGATGCCCAAGAACCAGTGGTGGTTCAACCTGCGCCCCATGCTGAAGATGTTGGCCAAGTACCAGACCAGCTTCACCCAGTACGTCCCGGGGGAGATCGAACACGTGACGCGCCGATCTCTAAGCATCGACTCTGGGTTCTAGTGCTCTGCAGCCTCAAGTCTTCATCTGTCTCTCCTGCCTTCTCAGTACTGCACTGCCCTGCTCCAGAGATCAGCTGTCAAGGGTGGCTATTGGTTTAAGTACTGCTCAGTGATGTAGAGCAGATGCTACAACAGTGCTAGATTCACGTCCTAGCTCTGCTTTGAGGTGATTCATGCACTTAAGTAGTGAAAACATTTCTGCCAACTAATTTATTCTGATGTTGTATGTTGTTTTGTTTGTTTGATCACATGATAGTATAGGAAAAACAAATCGACTTCATCACATAAAGTTACAACTGAGGAATACTGGACAGGCCGTCAGTGGAACTAGTGTGTAATGTCATGATGCCATTTGAATCTAACTGGAAACGGACCGATTGTAATCATGTGATCGGCAGGTCATTAGTTAGAGGAAGGGTTGATTTAAAGGGAATGATAGGACGGATCAAAATACCACTGTATCCTTTTCAACTATTTAAATCTCACACCGCTTTTCATTAATTTCATGTAATTTCTGTTGACTGAAACATTAAGCACATGCACGCCATTACTTTATCAATATCTAAATCGACATGAATGTATGTCTGCAAAATCTATTTGTGAAATGGATTACATAAAAAAAAAATTCAACAAAACATTTGCATATATGTTTAATTGTTTATCTTAAGACTTGAACACAACACTAAATTATAAGAATATAGAACTTACAAACATAAATAAACATTAAGAGTTAAACAATTGTCTAACCCATAAATTAAAAAATTTTCAGGGCAAACTAAACCTATTAAACCCAATGCAAATGACCGACATCTAAGAACTGTAGTCTCAGGTATTTAAAGATCCTGTTCAGCTGTAAGTGAAGGAGAAGGGGAACACCTCTTCCTTGGCCGGCTCGTCTTGGCTGGCTCCGCTCCCCACAGGTCTTTTAGAGGAGAAGGAAAAGTGGAACTCGCCCTCTGGTCTCTGGGCTTCATTGAACAGAAACCCTGGGCCTGCTGGGACAGGTTTATCGCTCAAGCAGCTACAACACAAGCATCGGGACACAACCACGGTATTCTGCTCTTGGGATAGTTACCACTGGGGGATTCAGAGTCGCCCTTCTGTAGAAAGACAAAGCAGTGATGTGTTTAGAAACTGTGTTTCGGACTGTGATTGAAATGTGTCGAGGGGTTCGTAGAAGTACCTTTCCACTGAAATATGAGCTGGTGAAGGCGAACGGGGAGTCCTGTGAATACAGGTTAATATTAAACAAACTGTAGCAAGGCTACATCAGTCCAAAAAAGCTCTTTCCCTTCCTTGCCCTGACCTCTTCCTGAGCAGAACCCATGTCAAATTCAAACCCAGAGAAACTGGGGGTGCTGGGATCGGAGGTGGTGGAGAACAGGAAGGTGGGGGACTTGCGGTGGGAGGAGACAGGGCCCGGGGAGACGCTGGGGCTGCTGCTGAGAGAAGGAAGGTGACCACACGCTAGCCTCAGTACTGACACCGTCTAACTATCTTACTGCATCTTCTAATCATCAACAGATGGATCATTTATTAATATCAGGATATTCAAGAGTACAAAGGAATGCACTGAACACACACTCTCTAGTAGCATATAATGTTTACCTATAGAACACTTGCGATTGGTGTGAAATTAAGGGTGGTGAGAATTCTCCTTGAGCGAGAAGCAATACCGAACAGACCACATCATGTGAAAGGCCAAGACGGAAGCAGTATTTCTCTGTGAGGATCCCTTCCATAATATTGTCAGCCTCTTTAAGGGGATGGCCCTCTTGCCTAAGCAGGGTTACGCTGCAGGCCGCTTCACAGCTGATGGCTAAATCGTCTTGCTCAACCTTGGACCAAATGTCCTCTACACAGTTGTCCGCATCAGTCATTAGGGTCCGGGTAAAAAGATCCCCAAGTTATCCTTTAAAATTCAGATTCTGCATTTACTGATGATATTATGCTTCTGGATATATCCTTGGCATATTCTCAATTTACATGTTGTAAATCCTATTAGTTTTACGGTTGGCTGCTATGCCACCCCTGAATGAGGTGATTCTCCTTAGGCTCTGTGGGCAGGCCCCCTCTTACTTGATGGAGAAGGTGGGGGTGGATGGGACCAGCTTCATGCGGCCCGGTGCAGATTGAGGCTGGATCATGGGAGATAAGAAGGAATGAGGTGGGGCATTGTCTCTCTGATCATCATCATCATCATCATCCACGGCATCGCCTTCTTCATCTGCGAGTGGAAGTGGCTGCTCTTCCTCCTCCTCCTCCTCCTCCATCATCTCCTCTCTTGCTGGTAGGCCAGCCGGCTCATCCTGATAACAGAATATTGAGGGTACTTCAGGGTTTATAGCCAACACTTTGATGTAATGTATTTCCTTGGTTTTCGTAGTAGACGGGTTCACATCCACACATACTGATCATACTTTACTAAATGGATTGATATTATCCTGTATTCATATCAATACAGTTCTGTATACAATACATGTAACAGCTCATGACCTGTGTCTTTGGTCCCCATTGTTGGTCTGGCTCTGCACCACCGGACCTCTGATCTGATGGAGGCTTCTGAGCTGAAGGGAATACATTAACTATCAAATGACAATACAAATGTGTAAGGAAAGGATGTGTTTGATGAAAGGATGAACCCGTTGACATACCCATGGCCTCCCGGTTTGACCCCGGGGGGTAACAGAGAGTTTCTGGGGCCGATCTCTTGTTCATGGCGTCGCCACAGATTTCCTCGCCGGTCAAACTTATGTTATCAACTTCCTGTAAAAGCAGTGCTTTAGTATGCAATCAATAGACCTTTCTAATACTGTATACAATATAGGGCTTGGTATTAATTCTTGATATTTATATATTCATTACTTTAATTTTGCTGCAGTCCAAGTGAAAAAGTAGTCTTCAGCTAAACGTTATAATGTGAGATTTGTATTAGTTGTGGGATAAGTGTTTTTTTATTGTTAAGGTAGTAATTGTTGGTCATGAATAGTAACACGTTGTATTGTTCCAGTTAACAGGTGAATAGTCCGTTCCCCTCTGTATGTATGAAGTAGGTCCGTTGTACCCACTCTGAGGGGTTCCTCTGTGGGGTTGAGATGGAGAGAGCCGATGGAGAAACTAGCCTCCACCTCTGGCTGTTGGTCGCGTTGTGCTACTGGCTCTGCTTCAGTCAGCTGGGCAGAGACGCTGTGAGGAATAGCAGGAGAGAGTTAACATCAAAGAAATTAGACTTTATATGTTTGATGATGTTAATGAAGATACCTTTCTGCTTGGCTCTCGCTGAGGGAGGAGTTGACTGCTGCTCCTAATCAGACATTATTCATTCATAAATCAACCATTTAAACCGCTGCATTATTTCCCAAGCTAGCTAGCTGTGTGTCATGTTCTTTGCATATGATGTGATTACCCAGTACATCCTGTTTCAGGGCTATCTGATCCTCCAAAGCCTTAATCCGCCCCTCAATGTCCTCTTTCTCAGACTGAATAGCGAGGAGCTGTTTGGCCAGAGGATTCCTGCAGTAGAACTCTTTGTGCTGTTGGAGCACGTTCCGGTAACTCGCAATCCTCTCCTCGTACTCCTTCCTTTGTGGATAAACAATTTTAAAATAATTCACAGAAAGTGTCAGAATGAAAAATAGCAGAATAAGCAGATAAACATACTTATCTTGAATGTAGTTCTCCTGTTTCTTCTCCAGTTCTTCCTTCAGGGTCATCTCATAGTGTTGTAGAAGGTGGTTATTCGCCTTCATGCTGTGGTCGGAATTGTAATTGCAGTATATGTAGGCCTAATTCAAATATACACACAAACAATTATACAAATACACATTGCATCTCCCAGCCCGGTCTGGTTATCCAGCCTTTGAGAGACTGATACGGGTAAGATTCCCATCTACCTCCATAGGACATGGTTCTTCTGACCAGTCACTGAAAATCCTCCAACCTCATATCACTCTCCATCTGAAATATGATGACCTGGCTGAGACCCCACTCAGAAGGGTCTAACCTTTTGGCGTTGTCCTTGATCTGCTTCACTGTGTTCTGCATCACGGTGATCTCCTCCTCCAGGTCCTTGATATGTTTATGCATTGTTTCAGTGAAGGACTTCCTCTCTGTGATGTCCGCTCCGCAGGCTGTGAAAAATATCAGCTCAAGGGTTATGCTGGTCATTAGTGGAGGATTAAAGTCAATGCTCCTGTTTGTTCTAAAGAACCATCCCTTACCTTTTATCTGCAGAGTGAGCTCATCTCTCCTCCGAGAAAGCTCTCTTGTTTGTAAAGCTGTAATAATAGAGCACTAAAGTGTGATGCCACTTTTCCATAGCAGCCAGTTTTCGGTTCTAAACGAACCAAATGATCAAGGGGAAATCCTATGCCACCCGGACGTTTTATAGAAAAGGAACGATTTTTTTGCGAATTGATTTGCGAGTTTGCTTTACCAATGATGTAATTAATATTGAGAATAGATTGTCTTCATATAAAAAAAATAACTATACTAACGTCGTGTAAACTTTTCCTTTTAATACCCCAGGGGAATACATGAACGCCTCGACATGTTTCGATTGGTAGTGATTTTCACCTCTTGAAATTGATTTATGTTAATTTTGAAAGAAACAACGCTTGGAAGAAATGGAAAACGCCATCTCTCGTTCGGTTGTTTAGAACCGAAAATCCGGTTGCCAGGACAACGTGACGTTTTCACTTTAGTACTCTTTTAGTATGTGATATTAGGGCAATACGGATCCAGGGTAACGTTAACTTTCTAGCTAGCTACTCTCTTAAGATGCTCCTATTGGCACGCTTAGCCTTAAAACGAATTAATAGACATTAGACAGGGAAATTTAAAATATGGATGAACTTGCCTAACTGGAAGATGGTTCTATCGAGCAGAACGACGGAACGTTGTTGTTCTTCCATCTAAAAACCTTAAACTAACACAGTTAAAACAAATGAGTTAAACCAACTGAGTTAAACTAAAGGAGTGGTTAACTAAGGAATTACACTAACGAGTTAAACAAACTGAGATCAACTAACGGCTAGGCTGCACCACGCTGAGTTCGCGCGCTTCCGGTCCGCATGATGTGCCGGTGTTACACCGAATTCTGCGACCCGTCGAAATGTGTGACCCCAGAGGGCGCTGTTGCACATTTTCTGCAACATGCACGAGTTTGAAGCTAGACTCGGAATGGGTACATTCGTTTTGTGACACCGGGCAATGCTTTCTTTCTTGAAAGCGTCTTACTGACTGTAGCGTCTTATGGGGAAAGAACGGTGATTGACCGTACTAAACACCATATCCATTCTATGGGTCTGTGAAATGCAAATGAAATCAAATGTAGCCTATTTATTAAGCACATTTTATGTTTTTGTTATAATGCCCACCGTTTTTATTTGTATGCCCACCGTTATTATTATTTTTTACTGCCGTTTATGAAATGAATATGAACTAATGCCACAATTATTCATGTCTGCGATCATCACAGAGTCCACAAGCAACGCAGGTCGCAATCAACGACGCCACAATCAATCTAGCGCACCGTCGAATTCTGCGCCCACACTGTAAATGCAGGAAAAATGAGGCAAACCCCAACCAAATGTTTTCAGGTCATTTGTCGTCCTCATATCTGTATTTGGACACAATTATTCATGTCTGCGATCATCACAGAGTCCACAAGCAGCAGGTCGCAATCCCCGATGGGTCACAATTCATGACAGCAGACCGTCGAAATCTGCGACCACACTGTAAATGCGGGGAAAATGAGTCAAACCCCAACCAAATGTTTTCAGGTCATTTGTCGTCCTCATATCTGTATGTGCCCACAATTATTCATGTCTGCGATCATCACAGAGTCCACAAGCAGCAGGTCGCAATCCCCGATGGGTCACAATTCATGACAGCAGACCGTCTAAATCTGCGACCACACTGTAAATGCTGGGGTTTCAGCGGCCCTCACAACCCCCACCACCACCCCACCCCTTTCAAGTGTGCATATTGTATATAGTTGTATTGTATATAGTTCTCTGCAAACCTATGGTGGCATCATGCCTTCAGTGTGCATATTGTATATAGTTCTCTGCAAACCTATGGTGGCATCATGCCTTCAGTGTGCATATTGTATGTAGTTCTCTGCAAACCATGGTGGCATCATGCCTTCAGTGTGCATATTGTATATAGTTCTCTGCAAACCTATGGTGGCATCATGCCTTCAGTGTGAAACTGCTGCTCATAAAGTGTTGAAACTTGTCTTGAAACTGCTGCTAATAAAGTCTACGTTGTGGTGGTTAACTTTCTGATAACGGTTGTCAATCTGTTTATATTCACGGAATTCAAATTGGATCCAATCAGACACATCCAACGTCATACTTGTTTACATGATGAAGCAGGTAGGTTAAGTGACCCATCGTGGATTGCGACCTGCTGCTTGTGGACTCTGTGATGATCGCAGACATGAATAATTGTGTGCACATACAGATATGAGGACGACAAATGACCTGAAAACATTTGGTTGGGGTTTGACTCATTTTCCCCGCATTTACAGTGTGGTCGCAGATTTCGACGGTCTGCTGTCATGAATTGTGACCCATCGGGGATTGCAACCTGCTGCTTGTGGACTCTGTGATGATCGCAGACATGAATAATTGTGTCCAAATACAGATATGAGGACGACAAATGACCTGAAAACATTTGGTTGGGGTTTGCCTCATTTTTCCTGCATTTACAGTGTGGGCGCAGAATTCGACGGTGCGCTAGATTGATTGTGGCGTCGTTGATTGCGACCTGCGTTGCTTGTGGACTCTGTGATGATCGCAGACATGAATAATTGTGGCATTAGTTCATATTCATTTCATAAACGGCAGTAAAAAATAATAATAACGGTGGGCATACAAATAAAAACGGTGGGCATTATAACAAAAACATAAAATGTGCTTAATAAATAGGCTACATTTGATTTCATTTGCATTTCACAGACCCATAGAATGGATAAGGTGTTTAGTACGGTCAATCACCGTTCTTTCCCCATAAGACGCTACAGTCAGTACGCTTTCAAGAAAGAAAGCATTGCCCGGTGTCACAAAACGAATGTACCCATTCCGAGTCTAGCTTCAAACTCGTGCATGTTGCAGAAAATGTGCAACAGCGCCCTCTGGGGTCACACATTTCGACGGGTCGCAGAATTCGGTGTAACACCGGTTCCACGCAGGTAGGTCTTTAGAGAAAGCCCGGTTGTAGAAGATCAAGATGCAGATCTGTTTTATGTAAAATAATATAGAAGTCTAATAGGCTAATAGAAGTCTAATAGATATCAATGTTGTTATCAAGATTATTTTTTATTTTTTAGCAATTAATTGTCCTATATTATATCTGTCAAAATAGGCTATTTTAATCAAAAACACGTATGCGCATGGTGATATTTTTTTATGTAAATTAAAAATGAAACAATTAATTCTGACCTCTTTCACATTGCGAACATGACTGCGAGGTGATTGGTTGGCGATCGGTTGGCCTATTGGTCAGTCATGCAGAGGAAGGGGGCGGGACTAGAGGCCTCCGCTGGAACCATGGACCTATTGGCTGGAACCCAGTTTGCGGCGCATCTGGATGTACACACAACGGTGTGAATTGGATCGGCATGTGCCTACATAATATGGATCTATAACATCTAACATTTAAACCACTATGGTTGTGTGGCTGCTTATCTAACAGGTCAGATCAAGGTAAGATGTGCCGGCCTTTCAGGATACGGTGCATGGATCCTGTGGGTGCGGAGATATGGGTGTGACCGATAGAGGGATCAACGTGGTGTCTGTGGATTCATTGTGAATTGTCATGTTTTATACTAATGTTAATGATCCTTCACGATAATCCTGGTGATGGTTTATTGTAGTTTTGGTATAAAGAAAAGACCTAGAGCAGCACTAGGTGATCAAAGCCAGGCGTCGACAGAGGCGCTCCAGATGCTCCTCATAAGACCCGATGAGCTAGAGGCTATTAAAATGCTATCTGATGGTTTTCGGCTCATTTCTTCTGTGTTTATTTCCATTTGTATGTTATTACGGAATCGGTCTCTCAAATATCGGTTCAGAAATATGTCGATGTCCCGATCATTGAGGTCGACGGCTCTGGTGAACAAAGCGGATGATGGAAGGATTGGGATCGCATCACCCCTAGCGCGCTGTGTGTGTGTGCGTGTGCTCGTGCGTGTGCGTGTGTGTGACACCGTGATGGGGCCCCCCTGTACATCAACTTATGGTTATTCCACTTCACTTGTCTTGCTTATTCCATATCATCTTCCATATCTCAAAGATGAGTCTTTATCTCCATATGATCTCTGACAGAAGAGGAACCGAGCAGAGCTCCTGGCTGCTGAGGTGTTGGAGACCATGGCCGAGGCAGAAGAGCAGTTGGCCAAGGGGGAGAGCAGCTCCCAGATCATCTCCCTGAGGTCGGAGACCCCGGAGCAGCCCGCAGAGGAAGGGGGGATGGTGGGACCGGCCATGAGGAGGAAGAGGAGGAAGAAGAAGGACCCCCGTCCCGAGTCCATCATCGTGTTCCGGTCCGAGTCGGAGAGGACTGGCGGGGAGGACCACGGTGGGGAGGAGGGTCCGGAGAGGAGCGCCGAGGAGGCGGCCAAGTTCCTCTGCACACCAACAAGTGAAGGTAAAACAAAGAAAACATGGGATGAATCATTTAATATCTAAAGTCACCCAAAGCAGTTGGTTAATCGTGATAGACGATACAAAGTGATACAAAAATGTTCAACTACGGTGGATTTTGAATAGTGTAATCAAAACTAGTTGTTATTTAGAAAATACAATGTACAAATAAAAAGTATTATTGGATGCAATAAGAAACCATTGAAACAACATGTTTCTCTTGAAGTAAGACTTTAGGTATCCTCATGTGGTGTGTGTGTGCGTGTGCGTGTGCGTGTGCGTGTGCGTGTGTGTGTGTGTGTGTGTGTGCGTGCGTGCGTGCGTGTGTGTGCATTCTCTACAGGTGGAGGCTGGAGCCTGCCCCCCGACAGCCGCTATGTCACGCTGACCGGCACCATCACCCGGGGCAAGAAGAAGGGCCAGCTGGTGGACATCCACGTCACCATGACGGAGAAGGAGCTGCGGGAGCTGGCCAAGTCCAAGGAGCGCCTGGACGCCGAGTGCGAGGCCGGCGAAGGCTCCTCGCGCCGCTGCGGCCTGGGGGTCTGCCAGGGGCCCCACGTGGTCCTCTGGAGCCTCTCCTGCGCCCCGCTGGTGTTCCTGCTCTCCTTTGTGACGTCCTTCTACTACGGCACCCTCACCTGGTACAACGTGTTCCTGGTGTACAATGAGGAGCGGACGTTCTGGCACAAGATCACCGTCTGCCCCTTCCTGATCGTCTTCTACCCCCTGCTCATCATGCCTGTGGCACTGGCGCTGGCCCTGTACTCAGCGGTGGTGCAAGTGTCCTGGGCCTTCGGGCCCTGGTGGCAGGCGGTCAGGGACCTGGAGAAGGGCTTCTGCGGCTGGGCGTGCGGGAAGCTGGGGCTGGAGGATTGCTCACCATACAGCATTGTGGAGCTGCTGGATTCAGACACCCTCTCCGGGACCCTGCAGAGCAAGGCCCCCTGCGAACTGGCCCAGACGTCGTCCGTGTGAGACCGGGTATGACTCTGCCTACGAGTGTTGGTTTCTCAGACAATCGATCAAATGCGGGAAGGTTTTAGACGATACACTGGAAAAGGTTTGATCATCTGAGGTACAATCCTTCTTTTATTTAGAACTTGTCTTGCACTGCGCTGGCCTCATTTGGCCCTTCCATTTAAACTATTATTGCTATTTAAAATTGAAACCATGTTTGAATAAGGCTTGCCGAAATCAGAGAAGACCTTTTTTATCCTAACTCAAAGTTTATGCTCTCAGCTACTAATACCTCGGAAACAAGATCAGTCACACAATTCCTCCAGATTAAGTTATATTATTGTACAGCTGTTATGTCACTCAGAAAACCATAATAATTAGTGGCTTTGAGTGCTTGGAAAGGATAGATCTGACATCTGAAGATGTCCACTCTATCACTCATTGCAACATTTTGGAATAACCTTCTTCATGTATATAATTCGTATTAACTTCAGTGTTTGTTAACTTATAACTGTGTTGTACTGGTGTACTACTGTACGAGGATGTGATCATTATCATCCGGTGGAAATACATAGTTTTCATAAGATGAGATCAACACATTTCTTCAATCTGTTGACATTTGAAGAAATGGACAACAGAAAACTGTAATGTACTTCTAATTATGTTATGAATCGATGTGTGCACTAAGCATCAGAAAATTATGTTCCATGATATCTCACATCATTTCAATCGATTTCCTCCTATTCTTTCAAGGCGTTTTAACGGGTGGTCTGTGGACCCTCCTGATTTTACGGCTAGTCTATTGACCCTCCTATTTAACGGGTGGTCTGTGGACCCTCCTGATTTAACGGATGGTCTATTCACCCTCCTGGCTTTGTGACCAGGCGGGTAACCGATTAAAGTACAACCGGCCCTAATCCGCTATTGGTTTGGGACACTCCCTACAATCCTGAGTCAAGACTAAATTCATCAGCTGACTTGGAGAGTAATCTCATTCTACTTTTTTTTACATTTTCCTGATTAGTTGTATGTGTAGTGGATACATCGCTCTTTGGTGTTTGGTTTTTAGATCTGTTGTCCATTACTTTACACATGACAGAAAGAGAACGTTGGTTAAGCCAACTCTTCTCTTTGTAACACCTTGTTGCCATGTATGTAAAGATGAGGATCACTGTCATATTTTTAATGTTAGGTAGCTTTAAATTATTTGAATAAATTTGAGGCTAGTCCACTAGCTCAAATCCTGAAAGTATAGCGATTTGTTAAATATATTGAACAAAACTGAATGAACACAATCTTTTGCAAAGGCATGATACAGTTAAAATTTGTTCTGATGGTGTCGCCTGAAAGGTCATTGTAAAGATACTTAAAATACATCATTCAAACACTGTCTAAATGTACATTGAAATGCTGAAATCTTGCTGGTTTAGTCTGTATGAGATATTTCTTGATTTCATATGTTTGCCAAAGAGATGGAAATTGAATGGAATATAAATGAATGAAATAAACGTTTACAACATTATAAAACTATTATTTTTCATTTGTGTGACGTGTTTTTTATAAAACATGATAATAAGGATGAGAGACTTGGTGGTGAAGGCAGATAACAGATCCTTCACTGGGCTTTGAAGTGGATTTGTGGCATGCAGAGCTCACAGTTTGCTAATGTATGGTATTAATAGTAAAGGCTTTGCTGTATAAATACAGAAATAATTTGGTCATCTCTGTTATTGGATTGGAGAGAGGTTTTTGAGAAGTGGATTCCTCCTAAACAACGCTGCTTTGCCATTCTCCATTAATCTGATCTCTTACCCTAAAGCTTGGGTCGAGCAACAGAACCTGACCTGTTGTCGTAAGTCAAGTTATTACATGGTGGAGCTCTTCATGCCAGTTCAGATTGCCTTTCTTGGTAAACTTGGAACCCAGAACCAGCAATTAAAAGTTCTCACAACCAAATGTGTTTGCCAGATCTCGCACATCAGATATTAAGGGACTGCTGGAGCTTAATCTTACCTTCGGTGTACTAGTGATGGGTCGTTCGCGACCGAATCAGTTCGAATGAACAAATCTTTAAAGGGGACATATCATACCACCAGGTGTGAGTGTGATTAGCCATTTCAAGCAAGTTTGAAAACGTGCAGCATGGTGACATCACAGGTGGGCGTGTCCACCTAGATGTGTGCTGGATAGATCAGTCTACCAGCCTACCCAGTGGACTGTAAGAAACGTTGCTCATCTATCCGTCACACATCTAGGTGGACAGCCCCCCTGTGATGTCACAATGCTGGACATTTTGAAAACGGCTTGTAATGGCTAATCACACTCACACCTGGTGGTATGATAGGTCCCCTTTAACAAGAACGAATCAAACTGATTCTTCTCTCTCGTTCGTCTTGTTCGTTCCCAGACTCGACTCCTCCCAGACCCACTAGTCACTGACTTGCTGTTCGTTCAATGACTGTGAGTGGTGAAGAGGGAAGAGGCTTAGTGACTTCCACGATCGTTTGAGAATGAGAACAAGGGAGGAGCTGAGTCTGACTGACTCAGCTGAGAACTGTGCATTCCATGATTCGATTCACCGCAACCGGAAACTCGACTGAACGAACAAACGATTCTGAACGATTCTTCTTGGCGAACTGACCAACGTGAACTGAATCAAGGAAAATAATCATTGAATCCATCACTACATTGTACTAGTAGACTGGGCTGGGCTTGGAAAATTAGAATGGATTTCAATGGAGAGAAAGTAATTATTTTCTATTTTCTTTATATGCCCTGGATTACACATTATGTTGTTTGTGGATTTAAATTATAATTTTTCATGCAAAGAAAACAAAAACAATTGCGAAGAAGTTTGATAATGTTAGGTTTTGTGTGAGGCCGCTTTGTGAACTAGCCCCTCGCTGCTCTCGACGCGAATGAAACGTCACCACCACTCTGGTACAGATCTCTCTGCTCCACTTCACCGCTTTTTTTCCAAGGGGAGGATAACAGCATCGAAAGAGGTGAAAACAATTGTAAGTCGGGGCATGTGTAGATTTTCAGTTATGCCGATGGGGAGATTGTCGGCCCTTTCCATGCCAGTCGCAGGGAGCGTGATGTCACATACGAGACATGTAGTCTTACTCATTGTGTTTTCTCTAAAGCCTTTAACTGAACAATTGCACAATAAACGGTCAAACTCTTGACATGAAAGATTATCATTTAAATCCACAAACAACATATGTGTAACCCGGGGCCTATAAAGACTGGGACAAGAAAACAATTACTTTCTCTCCATTGAAACCCATTCTAATTTTTTCTATCCTGAGGTCCCATGGGGGTCTCCCGGAAGGGGCAGTCTTTGGTATTGGTGATCATGTGGCTTTGAGACTGGCGTGACAGGACTGTCAGGACTGCCCCCCCCGTGCCTCCATGGTTGAAAAAGTGCCCTCAAGAGTGGCAAATACGAGAGAAAGTGCCTTATTGACTGCCCTTTACATGTGAAAAAAATTATTAGGTGCCCTCTGGTGCCCCTTCATACAATAAATTATGATGAGCCCTCTAGAACAAGAAAATTCGATAACGTGCCTCAATGAGTGCCCTCTTAATGCCCTTACAGTGCCTCCATGGTTGAAAAAGTGCCCCTAGAGTGGTGAATACGAGAGAAAGTGCAATACATGATGCATCATAGCTTTTTGCACGCTGGTTGGGCCCCATGTTGTGCAGAATGTGCCCTTTTTATTTTTTCGCCCCTGCCCTTCAAACAGTCTGAGTCCGCCACTGCTCGGACTTTCGGGCCTTTAAAGTTTTTTCTCTGTTCTGCAGAACCTATTGATGCATTGTGTAAGCTTTTCAACAGCAAAGAATAAATTCCCGTAAACTTCTCTCGAATCTGGGGAATGGTGGTCTGTGTGTCGTCTTCTTCCTCCTCTTTTTCTTTGTTTAGTTTTCTTGATATTTGCAATCAATGACGTCGCATAACCGCCCGTTACGTTATCTACTCAGATATTGCTATCCTCCAAAACCTACTGTATATTCTCACCGCGTATCATATCAACGTTTGCACCAATATCTCGCAGCTCCAACTCTGGTTCTAGATACTAGTTCTATTTCTCCTCCTTGGTGTGTTTTGGTTGTGTGTTGTGATTAAACACATTTTAATTCCCCCTTTTCATCATTAGTTAAATTAAAAGTAGATTCTGATTAAATTCCCTGCTGCTCGCACTGTACCGCTCCCACTGGTTCCTGAACATAGGAACTACTTAGCTCCTTGTAGTTTCCTTCCGGACTCATAACAGAGTGACACGCAAATTGAGACGAGGGAAAACAATGCCGCCGGCCGCCAAGGTAACTTTCTCTCTCTATTTAGATCTGTGTTGTGTGTTGGCGGCATTTGTGAGGATGTTTCAGAGGACTTCCTCGGGCCGTTGTCCGGACAATCGGACAGTGTCTCCGAGTCCGTTTGAAGGATTTTATTATAGCCCTGGGCTGTTAGGACTGTTGGGGTTTTGCCCCCCTCCCCCCAGTATTAACTAAACAACACTATATGGTGCTTCTAATCCTACCTCTGTGGGATGTTTTCAATGAAGTTAAATCCAATAATTGTTTTGAAGTTATTAAAACTAGTTATTTGTGTTGGTCTGTAGTCAGCGTTAGTCCTGTGCATGGACGTGGGGTCTTACATGTCCAGCTCCGACCAGGAACCTCCCTTCGAGCAGGCCAAGAAGGTCGTTCAGAAGTTCGTTCAGCGTCAGGTAATATACCCGGTCGAACCACACCAAGCAGTGAGTAGACCAGGTCAGAGTCTAACCCTCAAGCTGTTTGTACCATTCATTAACATGCAAGCATCCTATGTTATCACAGGTGTTTGCAGAGAATAAGGATGAGATGGGATTGGTGTTATTCGGCACAGAAACTACAGACAACCAACTGGACCATGATGGCCAGTACCAGAACATCACCGTCCACCGCAAGTTAATGATTCCAGACTTTAAGCTTCTGGAGGAAATTGAGCATCAGATCCATCCTCAAAGCCAACAGGCTGATTGTATCTTTTCCCAAACAATAATTCAATAGTGCCTGAGAACTGTTTTAGCAGTCATCTAATTAATTGTAATAGCAATATGAAATGTAGTACAATGTACCTTTAAACACAGTATTTTTGTAATGTTCAGGGGTATCCAAGGCTATCGCTGTATCAAACAGTGCTTGAGTTCACTGTGGATCCATCATTGATGATTTGCTCCATAACTGCTGTTTATCAGGGCTGGACGCTCTTGTCGTCTCCATGGATCTCATTCAAAAGGAATTACCGTAAGACTGTTGGCCCTCTCCTCTTGTGTTATAATCCATGAGTCACGAAGAAACGCAATTTTTTTTTTCATACAAAACTATTCAAATCGTATTCACTGCAATACGATTTCATCAAAACTTGAACGTTTGAGATTGATTATAGTGGGAAGAAAATATTTAAAAGAATTAAACGTAGCACGTCATTCTACGTTTTGCGTGCAACCCATTTTTCTGCCTTGTCTTTCAGACTGAAGAAGTACGAGCGTCTCAGCATCGCCATCCTCACTGACCTCAACACCCAGGCCAACCCAGAGCAGCTGGACGTCATCATCAGCAACCTCACCGGCGCTGGCATCACACTGCAGTTCTTGTAGGATGGAAACCTTGAAAGATTGAACCCCTCGCCCTCGCCCTCTCACTCTCACTCGCCCTTGCCCTCGCCCTTCTCCCTCTCCTTCCCCCTCCTGTCTAATGTTGCTCACTCTTCTCTTCAAACTCTTTCAGCTTACCATTCCAGGTCCTGGAAGAGGAGGAGGAGGAGGAGGAGGAGGAAGGAGATGAGGGTGGAGGAGACGGGGTGAGTGGGGGCGCAGGCCGGTCGGGGTGTGTGAAGGGCCTGTCCCAGGAGCAGCAGAAGGGCCTGGAGATCCTGAAGGAGGTGATGTTCACCCTGGACGAGGAGGACGGCTTGGACCAGGTCTACACGTTCAGGTTGGTGATCCTGTCAACACGAAGGCGAAGGTCAGGGGTTCGATTCCCCGCTTGGGTCACCCATGCTAAGAATGTAAGCACTCACACATTGTAAGAGGCTTTGGAAAACGATAGTTATGATATAACTCTAGTTCTATGATTGTGACGTAGTAAGGCTTCGCCTTGTGGGCTTGTCCCGTGGAGTCCGGAATCATTTCGGGACAATTGCTGTACTGCCTTTATCTGAATAAAAAATAATTAATGTCGAGACAGCTTTAGATTTTTAGTCGCTGCATGTATTTTTGAGCACATTGTGCTGCTGCAAGTGATGGAAGAGGTTCGTCGTACTCAACCCTTTAGTTGCGATAGATTTGAAGCACTCTACAATAAACCTGATTCTGTCATTCGTCAGAAAACTTGTACCCAAAACGTTTCCAAACTATGGAGCTATTTGTCTTACATACAAGCTCCTCTGCGCCGCGTTGGCCGGCGGACTCCATGTTTCGCGCCGTAGGGAATTAGAAAAGCGACGTGAGTGAAGGGGGGCCGGGCCATGTGTGTGTGAGCCGGAGGCAGAGCGGGAGAGAGATGAGCAGAGTTACGAAATAGCAGGCGGCATTCGCAGTTCGAAACTGCTGTTATTTGGATAAAATATGCTGTACTTTCAACGCAAATGAATCGATGTTGACGATAGCGTCTCGTTCCATTTTTCGTTTGAAAAAAATATATATATTTCAAATATCGATATATCGCCCAGCCCTACCGGCGCACACCGCCGCTCATCCTCCACGCTATTATTTCGGCATTTGGAGGGTACAGCAGGTGGGAAACTAGATTGCTACGCCTACAATCATAGAACTAAAGTTATAATATCATAACTATCGGTCTATTTCATGTAGGCTACGCCGTCTAGGCTTCGCCTTATTGGCTAAAGCGAAGCAGCGAGCGGAGCCCAATCAATGTACTCCTGCTGGAACCCAGTCAAAAAAACCTAAGTCACAGGGTACATCAGATTCAAAAAAGCCGAGGATGTGCAAAACACAACAGCTTAATAAAAAACGAATACCTCTTAAGGAAACCACACAACGGACCAACTGCCCGATTTGCTTCGGTAAATGAAGTCGGGCTATTTAATCTGGCCGACTCGAACACCGACATGGGCGGTACACACCTACGGGATTACAGCCGACGCCGTACGTTCCGCGCTTGCGCAAGATGCAATGTCTCCAAAACAACGGGCGGCGCTAATCTGTATTGTGTGCCAAATAACACGAAAACCGGAAGTAGCAGGTCCTGTTCTTCGATTACACTGTTTATCTGGTATGTTTACCATCCTCACTTCCGGGCTTCACAGATTCGCTAGTCAAGCTGCTAGCCCTCCACCAATCAGAATGGTTACAGAATGACCGACTCGAATGGCCGATTACACATGTTGAATCGGCTGAAATGAACGCCGGCATGGCCGATTTGAGCGACCACACCAAATAGACTCATGTCACCGACGGCGATTTTCTCACCGACGGCGATTTTCTCACCGACGCCGTTCCGGTGTCGGTGAAAAACTCCGGCTCAATCCGTGTTTCATGGAATCCATTAAAAGGAAAAGAAAAAACAGAGTAATACGCTTTCCATTAGGTCCGCTACCACCGGGGGCGGAGCTATGGAGTCCAACTCACCAATAAGCAACTTCTCTCGTCCGTTTCTCATTGGAAAAACGGCAGGAGGGATATACTGGCAGACGAATCCAACTCGTCAACTGGCGAGCCAATAGGAACCCCTCTAGTCCCTTTCTTATTTGAAAAAACGGCGGGTGAGATATACTCGCAGTCAAGTCCAACTCCCCAATATTAACGATGCCGGTATGAACCGTAACTCTCAAGCATAAAGAGGCTTAAAAGAAAATGCCTATATTCTTAAGCCGTAGAAGGGGCCCCAAACTCCAATACAGAGTGGCCGAATGAGCCCCTGGACATGTCTAACATGTAAAACGGACAAGGGGCCGGAGGAAGACCAAGACGCCGCCTTGCAGATGTCTTCCACCGATACGCCTCTGAGTAGAGCCGTTGAAGCGGCCACGCCAGGTGTCGAATGAGCTTTAACGCCCAACGGTGGCGCTAAGCCCTGCCGAGAGTAGGCTTAGCAAACACCCTCGCAAACACCATCAAGTGAGAAAACCCCTGTTTAGAGAGAGCGCGGCCCCTGCCAGCGTTGCTATAATAAACAAACAACTGTTGGGTGGAGCGGAACGCGGCCAAGCGCTCGCCAGCGCTCGCACCGGGCACAGGAGATGCAGCTCTGCCTCCGCCTCACTAGAATGATGCGGGGGATGAAAAGCCTTAAGCACAATATCCCTTGACCAAAAATAATTGTTAATGTTCTTTGGGAGGAACTCAGGATTAGGTCTGAGCAGCACAAAGGAGCTGTCCTTGTTAAGCAACAAGCAGCTCGGGCTGACAGACAGAGCCGTCAACTCACCGGCCCGCTTGGCAGAAACCAGAGCCAATAAGAGTGCCGTATTAAAATGGACAGGGCATCCAAAGGGGCCTGAGACACAGGCTCGAAAGGGTCTCTGGACAACCCACGCAACACGGTTGGGAGATCCCAGTGTGTTGTAAGCATGCGCGAAACAGGCCTCACACATCCAGCCCCACGCAAGAATCTCTTGACCAGTGGATGGCTGTAGACCGGTCTACCATCACAGCCTGCATGGCCAGTCGAAACGGCTAATGCACACCGTTTGTTTTTTTTCACAGCAGTATGAAATAGACGATTAACTAATGCCTGTATGTGAAGTTTGCGTGTGATTGCATTGACTTGGCTGGATTTGCATGCAGCGTAAGGGTAATTGAAGTGGCTTAAGCAGCCCAATTTATTAGGGCACCAATTTGGGGCGATCAGAAATACAAATCCGATGACACAGATTTACTTCCATATCCCGAGGGTTGAGAGAGAACCACCACCTTCAGTGTTGGTTCTCTCTGGACGTGAACAGGTCACCTGAGCCGTCCCGAACCTCCGCCTGATCAGTCTTGACAATGTCGGGATGTAACTGCCACTCGTCTCGGCGGGGCCGCCGCGAGACATGAGGTCAGCCCCGAAGTTCTTGGTGCCCGCGATATGCAGGGCTCTTAGACTGAGGAGATACTGATGAGCCCAAAGCCAGAGCTCGACCGCCTTCAGGTGGAGAGCAGAGGAGCGCACTCCCCCCTGTTTATTTATGTACGCCGCCGCGACACACTGTCTGTCCTTATCAGAACGTGGCGGCCACGTACCAGGTGAAAGATATGCAACTTTCCTCAAAGCGGCGAGTTACACCCCTGTGGGGGGTGTAAGCCACTTGCCTCTGAATGAGTGAGAGAGGCACGTTCCTCCAATGATAGGCACTGGTACTCGTACATCCCACCCATAAAGGCAATGCAGAGAAACTTCCTGGGCGCCTGCCGAACAGGGACGTGGAAGTAAGCATCCTTGAATTCCAGGGATGTGAACCAGTCACCCTCTCTCACACATCGGAACAGCGCTCTGATTGTAAGCATTCTGAATTTCCTCGCGGCAACAGATTTGTTGAACACGCGAAGATCCAGAATGGGTCTCTTCTCACCTGACTTCTTGGAAACAAGGAAGTAGCGGGAGTAAAACCCTAGGTGTGACTCATGGGAGGGAACGGTAGTGATGGCCCCCTTCCCCAAGAGACGGGCCACCACTGCTGCAGAGCCGTGCATGCCACTGGGTCCCGTAGCCTGGTCTCCACCAAACCCATAAAGGGTGGGGGACGGTGCTTGAACTGTATGGGATGGCCCCATCTCAACGTATTGTCCAACCACGATGGTAGAAGGCACCGCTCTTGCCAACATGCATAGCGGTCGGAGAGAGGGCGAGCTGACAGCTGAGGAACACTGTCCAGGAATAACCTGTATTCCTCGGCCCCTACCCTCTCCACACTGTGTGTGAACCAAGGGGGGCATTCCATGAAAGAAAGGGGGCTCAGCGAGCATGGTAGACGTTACAGAATCAAGTCATTGTACTTAAACAGCGAGCTGTCTAGACACTGCGCTTGTGCCCGCTGAACAGGTAGCAAGCCGTCTAGCCACCGCGCTAGGATCTCCGCGTTGTCCGCTAGCTGTTACCACAGCGCGCAGACCTGTCTTCCCACCTTGTAGGAAGGAGGTAGAGGGAATAATGATAGGCGGAAAGAGGCAGCCTAGAGGAATGCACAACAAGCGTAGGACACAGTTGGCCTAAGGAATGTCGCTCTTTTGGTAGTATTTACTGCCGTTATCTTTATAAGGGAAGGAAAAACTGGGAGCCAGCTTGCGGTGCTTCTGGCTCAGCTGTGCTGCTCCCCCCTGCTGTTGGTGAAGTCACTGAAGGCCTTCACCGGGGTTCTCAGTGTCGAAGGGTCCCCACCCACAGCGGTGAAAAAATGCTGGACGGGTGGATACGGGACACTGATTAGCACGCCGGCATGTCATCCGACATGGAGGTTTGAGGCGGGGCTGGCATGGTGATACCCTTGATGGCCCACGCCTCGCCCATGATCTCGCCAAATAAATCGTCCATCCGGTCCAGGGCGGTGGAAGCCCTGGACCAGGAGAACCCCGACGCAGAGTCTGTGAAGACATCGTCCGACGAGTTGTCGTCGTCCACCTCGATGGGGTCGCTGTCGTCGACATCGTCGTCATTTGGAACTCCGGCGTTGATAATGACGATGGCCTAGGGGAGAGCACCACCGACGGGGAAAATAAAAGGTGCCTGGAGAGGTGCCCCTCTTCAGGCAACGCGCGGCAGGCGGCACAGGAGGCGGGGGTTGACATAGCAGCCGCGGCTTGTTCCGAGGCAACGGAAACATGCCAGGTGCTCGTCACCCGGCGCCAGAGAAGCGGGACAGGAGGAACAGCATGGCCCTGAAAAGTGCCCTGCTCTAAGGGAACCACTCTTCAATGGCCCTAAAAAGGGCAGTTTTTCTGTTGCCTCGCCCACGCCGCTGCCACAAGGTTTCTCTGAAGAAGTCATCGTACTTGCTGTTGTTCCTAACTGTTGATCGAACAATGCTGAAAGAAAAGGGAGAATGAGCGGCGGTGTGTGCTGCCTTATATACACAGTGCCACGGGAAATGTGGGCGGTGCCCACTTTGATTGTTGCATAGCTGAAAATTTCAGTGCACGCCCACGGGACAAGCCCATAAGGCCAGGCCTAGAAGGCGTAGCCTACCTGAAATAGAACAGCGTCCACCAAATGACATACATTATATATAATGTTAATAACTAATATTTCTAAGTCTTAAATCATTTCTGGGCACTGACGATTAGTTGGTCACTTTGAGTCTTTTGTTCACTTGCCGTGGTTGTTAATGTTGTGGAAAGCTGTTGTATTGAACAGGAACATATGTATGTGTGCCCACCCTCTGTTGCAGCGGGGCCATAAGGAAGCTGTCCATGTTCAAGAATATTGAGAAGAGACCCATGGCGTGGCCCTGTCAGCTGACCATCGGCAGCACCGTGGCCATCCGCATCGTGGGGTACAAGGCTGTAAGTACAGCCCTGCGCCCGTCACTCATTCTGTAGTGGGCTATATATCCTGAATGGTCCCTGAAAGGAGGCATTCCGCCCAAGTGTTGCTTCTCATCTGCCTTGTAAAACCTGCTAGACTGTGACTAACAGGGTTTTGATGGTACATGTCAACGAGGGCCAACCACGCCTCCAACAAACCAGTGCTTTCTGTCTCCCCCTATCCAGCGCTGTCTCCCCCTACCCAGCGATGCCTCCCCCTGTCTCCCACTAACCAGCGCTGCCTCCCACTAACCAACACTAGAGATAGACCGATATGTTTTTTTCAGGGCCGATACCGATTATTTGTAGTCAAGGGGGCCGATAACCGATATTTGGACCCGATATTAATTTACAGAAAAAGGGAAAAAATATTGGCGTGAAATTTTTGGATAATACAAACTCCAACACTTAACTTCATTTAAATGCCTTTAACCACTTAATCGTCAAATCCCGGCGGCGGATAAGTTTGAGTTACAGCACCCTTTCCTCCCAACATGCTGGGTCAATTTTCGGCATCATTCAGTTGAGGGATATAGTCATGTCATACACCGTTTGAAAGGTTAGAATCTCAGGAATGTCATCTAATGTCAACCATTCGGTGGAGTAAATATGTTTAGCGAATAGATCAAAAATATCCTAGTGTCTTAGGTCAAAATAGCCCCCCTCACCCTCCTCCTCCCTTGGTCCATTCTAACTTTAGCGTCGTTGTGGATATCCTTTAGCCTAGAAATCTAGACGCCCCAGGCGGCAGCAAATTTAATTTGCAGCCAGGGAGGTCTAGCCTTCTGTCGTCGTTTTTCGCTGCTGGAAACCGAAAAAGGGACAGGCCAATCAGATCGTGAGGGGTGGAATCGAGCCGAATGACGACAGAGCTGCAACGGTTCCGTGTTAGAGGTAAACAATAATGGCTGCTGCTGCTGGCAAACAGCTGTCTTTCGACTCGGCTTTGGCCGCGACTCTTCAAGACTTGAAGTTATCATTTTCTCTGAGAAATGAACAAAGAAATGCACTGAAGTCTTTCCTTGAAACGAAAGATGTATTCTGAGTTTTTCCGACCGGATACGTTAAAAGTTTGATTTTAGAGCGACGAAAATTTCCGTCGTTCTGACTACGTCACCTTCTTCGTTGCTCTGATTGGTTGTAGCGCTATCCTATTGCGTGCAGAGGGAACTTGAAAGACAACCGTTTATCCCGCCCACACTGCCACCGTACGAGACCAGACCCAATATCTTTCCGATATGGGTCTGGCTTGCCAGGCTAGATATCCTTAGCAATGATTTGATACTTCATGTTGGGTCTTAAAATGTTCATAAGAGTCCACAGAAATCGAATATCAATATTATTTTAGTCTAATTACATTGTGTATATGCACAAGCCATCTTATACAAAGCAGCCGAAAATAGAAAACCGAAACGCTGCAATGTTTTTTTGTGGAAAACTGTGAATAAGGGTTTGAATTCCACTATTGTCGTCTGATTCATGGAATCCGCTGTGTTTGCCAGGGTCTCACGGTGACATAGAGCCCTCACACATGTCTGTAAGATCAATACTTCCTTGTTTACAAGCCTTGCAAGCCAATGAGGCGATCACTATCAAAACGGGGCATGTATACTTTGATTGACAGCTACACCAGCAGACAGCAAGGGTCGGGGACGGGCCTTAGATATCCTAATAGCCAATGAAAATACCTTTCTGTCGATATCCAGCATGTCAAACTCCGTCTCACGTGTGGTTGAGAAAACAAATGAGCAAGGGGTGTGCGTAAACTAGCAGGCTCTTCCCCAGAGTGCGAGTGTGAAGCAAGTGGTTGATCAGCGCGCTTGTGTGTGGTTGGTTTATTTGGACATAATTATTTATAGTATTTTTACTATTTCATTTTTGTTGTTTATACCATTGCAATTTTCACTTTTTAAGTAAAAATAATAGGCAAAAAACTTTGTTTGAGCTTTTTTTGTCCGTCGTGGCTCTGCGTGTAACCAGAGCGTGTAACCAATCAGATGGTGCTGTGGGTTGGACAATGCTGGAGACAGCGTAGTTACAGCAGACAAGAGAGGCGCGGCTGCATCAGAGCCAAAATAACCCCGTTTTAAATTGATCTCTTATCGGCCGTTGGATAAAAAAAAAAGGCAGATGCCGATATGCGTCAAAATGCCGAATATCGGCGCCGATAATCAGCCCGGCCGATAATCGGTCGATCCCTAACCAACACCGCCTCCCACTAACCAGCGCTGCCTCCCACCAATCAGAGCTGCCTCCCACTAACCAGCGCTGCCTCCCACTAACCAGAGCTGCCTCCCACTAACCAGCGCTGTCTCCCACTAACCAGAGCTGCCTCCCACTAACCAGCGCTGCCTCCCACCAACCAGAGCTGCCTCCCACTAACCAGCGCAGCCTTCTACACCAGTGCTGTCTCCCACTTATCTGCGTTGCCTCCCCCAAATCATAGCTGCCTCCCCCTATCCAGCGCTGTCTATGTCCGGGTCGGACCATGACAACGTATGGTTTGGGGTGCTTTTCTATTCTTAAAGAGTGAGTTTTATGGTTTTAAACCTGGTAATAAGTCTTATATGATTGGTGGTTCCCCTCCTCATGGTCCTCATGCCTAGCAGATAGTTTCCTCATGGTCCTCTGGCCTAGCAGATGGTTTCCTCATGGTCCTCTGGCCTAGCAGATGGTTTCCTCATGGTCCTCTGGCCTAGCAGATGGTTTCCTCAT
The DNA here is from genome assembly GCF_031168955.1 of Gadus macrocephalus. Lineage (NCBI taxonomy): Eukaryota > Metazoa > Chordata > Actinopteri > Gadiformes > Gadidae > Gadus > Gadus macrocephalus. The sequence continues at coordinate 1,751,197 of NC_082401.1, forward strand.
GGTCCTCTGGCCTAGCAGATGGTTTCCTCATGGTCCTCAGGCCTAGCAGATGGTTTCCTCATGGTCCTCATGCCTAGCAGATTGTTTCCTCATGGTCCTCTGGCCTAGCAGATGGTTTCCTCATGGTCCTCTGGCCTAGCAGATGGATTCCTCATGGTCCTCTGGCCTAGCAGATGGTTTCCTCATGGTCCTCGTGCCTAGCAGATGGTTTCCTCATGGCCGTCTAGCCTAGCAGATGGTTTCCTCATGGTCCTCTGGCCTAGCAGATAGTTTCCTCATGGTCCTCTGGCCTAGCAGATGGTTTCCTGGAGGCTGTCCCCCTCCTCATGGTCCTCCCTCCATGGTCCCTGACCTCCAGGTGACTGACGAGAAGCTGAAGAAGATGTGGACCACGGTGGACGCGCAGAGCGGCCAGCGGGAAGACGTGAAGAGAGAGACGGTGTACTGCCTGGACGACGACAACGAGACGGAGGTGCAGAAAGACGACACCATTCAGGGTAAGAGAGAGCGATGACCCCCCTGCCGAACAGTCAGAAGTGGATTGTGCCGACAGTTCATGTTTATTCATTTAACGGGCCAATGTTTTCTTAGGTGCACTTCCAAATACAGTCGAAACGCCATGATGATGACCTTCCATTTTGAACGTTGTTTGTCATTTGAAACCCAACTGCTGTTTTACTTTCTTAAAAAATATGTATGGTTAAGAAGTGTGTGTGTGTGTGTCTTTTCCAGGTTTCCGTTATGGAAGTGACATTGTTCCCTTCTCCAAAGTGGACCAGGAGCAGATGAAATACAAGCATGACGGCAAGTGCTTCGCTGTTCTGGGCTTCGCCAAACAAAACACGGTACGGGGTTCCTATTATTCACACTGCCCCAAAACAACATGTCTCAACCGGGGGTCTGGGCGCGGCAAAGCCGGGGGTCTGGGCGTGGCACAGCCGGGTGTTTGGGAGTGTCGCGTTGGGTCCCCTTACGACCTGCTGCTCAGCATCGTGTCAGGAGCATAGATAGTATATAAAATGGATGTAGCATCCAGGCAGACCTCAGCTATTCCAACTGCATCCAATTCTCTTGGTTTATGCGCGTCGCCATCTTAGTTTGACTCCGCCTCATTTCCTTTAATCAAAAAAGGGCATTGATCTCCCTGATGGGGGGGGCGGGAGATACGCCCATCTAGGTGACATACACCGAATTAGCAACATTAGCTAGCTGTCACCCAAGAGGCTGCGCCCCTAATTATTCATACATTTTAACCTCAAATAAAAAAAAACTAGCCTCCTAAAAAAATTCACCCCCCTCAGTGATGTCATGGAGATATGAACTAAACATACTGACTAGAAAGATTTTTTGGACCAGACTGTAAAAAGGTTTAATAAGACTGTGAAAACGGCCTGTTTAACATGTGAGTCAACGAAGAATTGCTCCCTTTTGGTACCACCTCGTAGTGGCTGGTATATCTGGCTGTGGTTGGGGCTTGGTCAGGAGCCTATAGGAGATACAGAATGATTCTTGTGTCGAACAGTCACAAGTGGGTTGTGAATACAGTTCATGTTTAGTAATTTAATGGGCCAATGTTTTCATTGGTCAACCACACCTCCACCTTGATCCCAAATTGAAACTAGTGAGAAGATGCTTAGTAAAGGAGAGGTGCATAGTGTGCAGCGGGACACAGGGTCGGTGTTACATGGGGTCCTATGCAGTATAACCACTAGTAAAGTGACCCGACGCTTGCGTTCCCGTGCTGCCCTTGTTTCTGAAGTGAATAACTGTACTGCTTTGAACTGCCGTATTTTCCGCACTATAAGGCGCACCAAAGTATAAGCTGCAGCAGCTAAATTGAATGATGTGTACATATATAAGCCGCACTGGACTATAAGCCGCAGGTGTTTTAATGTTTAATTACCATTAGGGCTGGCCGGAATGCCATTTTTCAGGCTTCGAATACTCGTTGGTTTTTCCGAGCAAATGTTCGAATGCTCGTTCCAGAAAAAAACACCATCAAGAACAACATTAATAATCCCTATATACTCCCTAGAACCGATTTTGACAGTATCTGCATATTTTGTTGAAGATTTAATAACTTTTGAATGTTAATTAGTAGGCCTAAGTAGGTTGAAGTTCCTTAGTTTTTCCCTGTGAAAGCGAACAGCTGTTGTTCCGTTCCAAATCAGCTGTCCTCTCTGCCATCTCAGCCCTTACGGGAGCTTTTCAATTCATCCTGGAACGTGCATCTTTTCAGGGAATTTGTACAATAAATCATAATTACCATATGTAAGGGTTCGTGCAGAGGGGATTGTCGGGAAAGAGATGGCTTTCTCGCTCTCGTAATGTCTGTCTTGCTCTCGTTCTGTCTCTCGTTCTGTCTCTCGTACCACTCTCGGTTCCACTTTTCTCACTCTTTTCCGGCCTCCAGCTTTTCCTGCTGGAGCCCGCCGCCTAAAGGTGGGGGAGGCGCGGACCGGTCATAGAGCCCATAGAGTTAAAATTGGTGGACTGTAACCTGTAAAATCCATAGATTTAGGAGGTCCCCTAGTGGCCGTTAGCTGTAAAAATCCATAGATTAGCCGCACCGTTATATAAGCCGCAGAATCGAAAAATGGGAAAAAAGGGGCGGCTTATAGTCCGAAAATTACGGTAATTTTTAACCGTTCTAATATACATTCTCTCGCTCTGGCTGGGCAGGTCCACCGCCACCAGTTCATGGGGAATCAGGCCATGAAGGTGTTCGCCCCCAAGGATGATGAGGTAGGACCTGAAGAGCAGTCCATCTTCTCTAGTCAAATAGCATTTGTTATGAGATGAAACACATATGACTTTCTATTCAGTTTTTGTCCACTTAAACTGTAATGCTACGTTGTGCGTGTGTGTGTGTGTGTGTGTGTGTGTGTGCAGCACGCGGGTGTGGCGCTATCCTCCCTGATCCGCGCGCTGGACGAGCTCAAGATGGTGGCCATCGTGCGCTACGCCTACGACCGACGCTCCAACCCGCAGGTGGGGGCGGCATTCCCCTGCATCAAAAGGAAGTACGAGGTGAGCAGGTCGCACTCTGACATACGCTCTGCCCCAAGAGGCACGGCAACTGCAGGGCCCATGCCACCAGACTATCAGGAACCTGGACGTTTAGGGGCAGATATTGAAGAGAGCTATATTGAAGAGAGCTAACCCTAAAATAACATTAAATACCAAAGGGATGTTCCACTACATAACGGTGAAACGTACGGTTCAATATAAATACATGTTAGGTTTCACCCCATTTCTGTTGTCACTTTAAACGTTAAATCTTATTCTGTTTCGATGCACTCTTACTATGCACTTCACCGTCACTCCTTATAAATAATTCCCACATCGAAGTTATGCTTTGACTGTTCTCGGTGTCTCCGGGTAACAGAGATGAGTAGATGTAGTGTTGAGACCCAGCCTCAATAACATCCGCCCCTCCTGCGCCTCCTCTAGTGTCTGGTCTACGTCCAGCTGCCCTTCATGGAGGACCTGCGCCAGTTCACATTCCCCTCCCTGGAGAACAAGAAGTCCAAGCCCTCGGGTAGGAGCGCTGAGCTTAATGCTGCTGCGGTTTGACTCCCAGCTCAAAGGTTTTCTCCGGTCTGCCTGCAGGCATCTTTGAACAAGGTGCAGTTCGTAACAAAGTCAAATGTCGCTTAGATAAAAGTGTTTGAGAAATTAAATGTTAAAAAGGCATGCCACTTAAAAGGGTCAGATAACAAGCTTTTAATCTTCGTTTGATTTTCAAGCTGTAAAGGCAGCTTGAAATTTTTTCCTTTCACACAGGTAGCATAAATCATTCCCCGGATAATCCCGGTGGGGCGGTCTCCGTGTGAGACACGTCTGATGAGGCTTATCTCCTGCTATGCCTTGCACGATAAACGAGAGTTTATCCGGAGTTCATGTGGGAAAGGCCTATTAGTGAGTAAGTCATGGAAAGTGTGTGTGTGTGTGTGTGTGTGTGTGTGTGTGTGTGTGCCCAGAGAGCCAGCTATCTGCGGTGGATTCCCTGATTGACTCCATGATGCTGGTGAAGGAGGACGAGATGGGAGAAGAGGTGGACCTGTTCAAGGTTCACCACCTGCCCAACCCCTCCTTCCAGAGGCACTTCCAGGTAGTAAACATCTCGACTGGAAGACTGGTGCTGTTAGAGCAGACATCCCTACTGGATGACTTGGAATAGCTTCCTTCTTACATCGTTTCACGTTGTCCTTGACGAAACAATTACACAATTTTCCAGAATCCCATTGTTTAGTTAGTAGTTTGCTCCACCAGTAACTCCCAATCCTTTCTTTATGAGTTCTCCAAGTGGGCAGCATGTGGGTCAGGAGGTGGAGGGATTGCTTTTATTGCTTATAATGTTTGATCCTCTGAAGACAGTAAAGTAATAACCAGCAAAACAAGAAAGTTGGAAAAAATAATATTAATACCATTGGAAATATTAAAAAATAATATGCTTTATCACCATTAAAATGCTCAGACTCAATAAGGAAGTGAATGGGTTATAAATGTACCCACCGTCCATCAGAGCAGGAAGGGAGCTTAACTTTTGCCTTACCCATATATTTAAGCAATAGATCACGACAGGCTGTGAAGGGGGTCGCCGGCCCTCCGCTGCGCGTCGGGGCCGGACAACGCCCCTTAACAGTGGTATAATGAGCACATACCACTGACTGAAGTGATCTATTGCTTTTATACAACGGTTACTATTATGGCAAAACGAAAGTCATAGACACACACTACATTTAAAAAGTAACCAAGTAGCCGTTTTATTAAAGAATACAAAAAAGTAGTCCCTCCTGGCTGCCTTCAAAATGCACGACGGTCACTATGCAACACACTTTAGCGTCCCTCCGAGAGAAGGCTCCGATAGAGCGGTTTGCCGGCAATTTATCCTATGGAGCAGTTCACTCGCCGTGTGCCTAAGCTTTCGTTAGTCTCTCCATCGCCTTGCTCACACCCGGAGTAACAACATTTACACCCTCTCCATCATTCAACATATTTTTTACTTTGTAACTGTTTCTACTTCCAGGCGCAGAGTGATATGCAAACTTTCACAAAATGATTGGGCGTCATAGCAGTTATGTATACGCTCATTATACAACAGTTAGGAACCAATCAGATCGCTGGATTCAAGCCACCCGTTGTATAAATTGATATATACAATACATATATAGTTGGATATATGGTACAGGTTCTGTTACAGAGTATAAAGCCTGGGAATCGTCGTCTTTCTTAATTGCCTCAATCTAAATTAGGCTACAGTAGCCTACCGTGTTAGCAGACTATGCTACTTAACCTCGGCATGATGATTTACGAGCATTTGTGCTACAAAGGTAAAGAAACAATGTTAGCGCCTTTAGTGATCTTTATAACATTTTGAGAATGAGGGGATTTTCAGAGTTTGCACCGTGTCTATTCTGCTTCCTGCCAGTAAGCAGTGGGCTGGGGAACAGAGAGAGACAACATGCGCTTAACAACACCTTATGCTCCTCTGCTGTTGAAATGTAACCCACTACAATTACAAATATACAACCCTTACTTGTGTATATATATATATTGTATATTAAGTTTCATGTGGAAAATAATCACCAGGAGCACATTTGTCTTTATATATATATAATCGATAACAGAAAGGATAAGGTTGCATCTTATTAAAGGGGACCTATTATGCTTTTTCGACTTTTATGACCTATAAACGTTGTGATAATGATTGATAGTCATGTTTAACCATACTAAAGTGTCAAATAATGACGTACATGCATTTCGACATATTCCCTGCTGATAGTCTGGGGTGGCTGTGCAGAGCGCTAAACACTCGGGACAACGTTTGCGATTCACTTGTTCACATTTCCGGGAAATCATCTACGTAGAGGCACTCCTGCCGCGCCCCCATATGCCTGGTCAAATCTGCCCACGCACGCGCTTCAAGGAAGGTAACCAATCACAACGGAGTTGGGTTGGCAGGAGGGGGGACAGCAACTGGGATAATAAAGTGCTCTAAACCAGCTGGTTTAATAAAGTCCTTTAAACCAGGATTAATAAAGTCCTTTAAACCATCTGGGATTAATAAAGTCCTTTTTAAACCAGCTGGATTAATAATGCCCTTTAGACCGGGATTAATAAAATCCCTTAAACCAGGATTAATAAAGTCCTTAAACCAGCTGGAATAATAAAGTCCTTTAGTCCGGGATTAATAAAATCCTCTAAACCTTAACCAACTGGATTAATAAAGTCCTTTAAACCATTTTTATAAAGACCTTTAAACCAGGATTAATAAAGTCATTTAAACCTGATGTATTACAAAAATCCTTTAATCCAGATGGGATTAATAAAGGTGTTTTAGGTGCCCCCTGACTCCTGACATGATGCGTCTCTTTGTAGTGTCTGCACCACCGTGCGGTGCACCCTGACTCCCCCCTGCCCTCCATCGAGCCCTGGCTGCAGGCAGCTCTCCAGCGCCCCCTAGCGGTGGCAGCGTGCTGCCAGGCGCCGCTGGAGGAGCTGAAGAAGAGCTTCCCCCTGAAGCAGGTGGAGAAGAAGAAGCAATTGAAGACCAGCTCCCAGATCTTTGGCAGAGGGTGAGTGTGATTCTTCCAGGTCAGGCTGGGGGTCATGGTGGAGACCTCCAGGTCAGGCATGGGGTTATGGGGTCATCTGACCATTTGAACAATTTGTTTGTAATTCAGGGATTGTTAACACTATGTGAAATGTGCTATATTGATACAATGTTAATTAATTACATTTTTATTATATGTATTTTAGGATAAGAATGAACGGCCCCTGACTGTACCCGGTCCCTGACTTGTTTCCCGGTCCCTGACTTGTTTCCTGGTCCCTTGTCTCCTTGTTCCTTGTTTCCTGGTCCCTGGTTTCCTGGTCACTGACTTGTTTCGGTCCCTTATCTCCTGGTCCTTGTTTCCTGTTCCCTGACTTGTATCCTGGTTCCTGACTTGTTTTCTGGTCCCTTGTTTCCTGGTCCCTGACTTGTTTCCTTGTCTCTGACTTGCTTCCTGGTCCCTGACTTGTTTCCTGGTCTCTGACTTGTTTCCTGGTCCCTTGTTTCCTGGTCCCTGACTTGTTTCGGTCCCTTGTCTTCTGGTCCTTGTTCCCTGTTCCCTGACCTGTTTCGGTCCCTTGTCTCCTGGTCCTGGGGGTCATGGTGGAGACCTCAAGGTCAGGCATGGGGTCATCTGACCATTTGAACAATTTGTTTGTAATTTAGGGATTTTTAACACTATGTGAAATGTGCTATATTGATACAATGTAAATTAGTTACATTTTTATTATGTGTATTTTAGGATAAGAATGAACGGCCAGGTTCTTAGGATAAGAATGAATGTACCAGGTTTCCTGGTCCCTTGATTTTTTCCTGGTCCCTGGATTTTTTCCTGGTCCCTTGTTTCCTTGTCCCTTGTTTCCTGGTCCCTGACTTCTTCCCTGGTACCTTGTTTCCTGGTCCCTGACGTGTTTCCTGGTCCCTGACTTGTTTTCCTGGTCTTGTTTCCCGGTCCCTGACGTGTTTCCTGGTCCCTGACTTGTTTCCTGGTCCTTTGATTTTTTCCTGGTGCCGTGTCCCTTGTTTCCTGGTCCCTGGTTTCCTGTTCCCTGACTTGTTTCTTGGTCCCTGACTTGTTTCCTGTACCCTGACTTGTTTCCTGGTCCCTGACTTGTTTCCTGGTCCCTTGTTTCCTGGTATCTAACTTGTTTCCTGGTCTCTGACTTGTTTCCTGGTCCATGACTTGTTCTCTTGTCCCTTGTTACCTGGTCTCTGACTTGTTACCTGGTCTCTGACTTGTTTCCTGGTCTCTGACTTGTTTCCTGCTCCCTTGTTTTTTGGTTTTCGACTTGTTTCCTGATCCCTTGTCCCTGCCTTGTTTCCTGCCCCCTGACTTGTTTCCTGGTCCCTTGTTTCTTGGTCCCTGACATGTTTCCTGGTCCCTGACATGTTTCCTGGTCCCTGAGTTGTTTCCTGGTCCCTTGTCTCCTTTTCCCTTATTTCCTGGTCCTTGTTTCCTGGTCCCTGACTTGTTTCCTAGTCTCTGACTTGTTTCCTGGTCCCTGACTTCTTTCCTTGTCCCTTGTTTACTGGTCCCAGACTTGTTTCGGTTCCTATTCTTCTGGTCCTTGTTTCCTCACCACTGACTTGTTTCGGTCCTTTGTTCCTGGTCCCTGACGTGTTTCCTGGTCTCTGACTTGTTTCTTTGTCTCTAACTTGTTTGCTGGTCCCTGACTTTGTTTCCTGGACTCTGAATTGTTCCCTGGGCCCGTATTACAGAAACTTCCTATCTTAAGTGCTAAGTTAAGATCATTTTTTTCAATTTTGCTGCGCTACATGTAATAAAAGAGCTGCCATCTCGCTAGTTAGGAGAGCTGATGGGTCATCCTAAAGTTAGGAAATTTTATTTGGGATATTCAGACTTGTTTCAAGGTCCCTGACTTGTTTCCTGGTCCCTGACTTGTTTCTTGGTCTCTTACTTGTTTCCTGGTCCCTGACTTGTTTCCTGGTCTTGTTTCCTGGTCTCTGACTTGTTTCCTGGTCCCTTACTTGTTTCCTGGTCTTGTTTCCTGGTCCCTGACTTGTTTCCTGGTCTCTGACTTGTTTCCTGGTCTTGTTTCCTGGTCTCTGACTTGTTTCCTGGTCCCTTACTTGTTTCCTGGTCTTGTTTCTTGGTCCCTGACTTGTTTCCTGGTCTTGTTTCCTGGTCCCTTACTTGTTTCCTGGTACCTGACTTGTTTCCTGGTCTTGTTTCCTGGTCTCTGACTTGTTCCCTGGTCTTGTTTCCTTGTACCTCAGGCCAGAGGAGCCTGATGCCAAGAGGAGCCGGGAGGATGAGAAGGACTTCAACCTGGCAGACATCTCAGAAGGAACCGTGACCTCGGTGAGAGCTAGGGGGCGCTAGATGACCGGGTCTCATGAGGTCCGGGTCCTGTGGAGGGCTAAGAGGCGCTGGAGGACCAGGTCTCATGAGGTCATGGTCCTGTGGAGGGCTAAGGGGTGCTGGAGGACCGGGTCGCATAAGGTCCTGGTCCTGTGGAGGGAGGCACCCAACGAACGCTTTGAACCCCAGAAGACATTCAGGAGACACTTGAAACACTGATTCAGATGACCACAACATATATCACCAAGTACACATATATTACCAAGTACACATATATTACCAAGTATACATATAATGACAAGTACACATATATTACCATGTACACATATATTAACATTTACACATTAAAGGTCCCATGACATGCTATTTTATGTATTCTTTAATATAGGTATTAGTGGGCAACTAACACAGTATTCAAAGACGTTCCCGAAATTCAGCCGTCGTTACAGCCACTCCGAGCCAGTCGCACATTGAGCTTCCCCCAAATGTGCTGTTTTGGTGTCTGTAGCTATAATGCAAATGAGGAGGAGCGAGGCGGGTCAAGGAGGAGGGTGGGGGTGTGGCCCTGAGCAGCTTGCAGCCACGGTACCATGCGCTCTGTTTACAGTGGATGTATCGCAATGGCGAGGCGCACACAGCCTTTAGCCGTGTTCTGTAATTATTCTAGAACACACGGGAGTCCTGGAGCTCTATATCTAAATATTATCATATAGCCTACATAGATATCTATATCATATAATATATATTATAACGGCCAAAAGCTGTGTGAGCTGATATTATGAATCTCAAACGACCACGTTGGGTTCTCCGACGTTCCTGGTTCTTCAACGTCCTCATCAATGTGAAGTAGACTGAACCGCGACAAGGAGGAGAAAGGGATCGTTGCCGGGCAGCGCTTAGGCACCTCCGCCTCCGGCGGTGGTCCCTCAGCGGGTCTCAAGCTGGAGACATTCGCCGCCAACAATCCCTTTCTCCTCCATGTCGTGGTTCATGTTCTTGAGGGAGTCAAAGCCAAAGTTCCTTCCCCCCAATTCATTCTCAACCTTGGCTGAGATAACCCCCAATACGAGTCTCGTTGTAGAAATACCAGAGACGAGAGTCCGACAGAACGGTTATCCAAATAACAAGGAAGTGTACAACACTTGCGTTACAGTCCTGGAGCTCTATATCTAAATAATATCATATAATACATAGAAATCTATATCATTTAATACATATTATCACGGCCAAAAGCTGTGTGCGCCTCCAGACGATATAATGAATCACAAACGACTTTGTCGGGTTCTGCGACGTCTCTGGTTCTTCCACTTTCACATCAACCTGAAGTCGACTGAACCGCGCGCTGCCTGCTGCCGGCTGCCCGCTGCCGGGCGATGGTGCCTCGCGGCAACCGGCGGCATGACGCAGTTCATGTACTTCAGCCAGTCAAAGCCAAAGTTCCTTTCCCCCAATTCCTTCTCAACCATGGCTGAGATAACCCCCAATACGCGTCTCGTTGTAGAAATACCAGAGACGAGAGTCCGACGTGTTATGCGCCATAACGCCAAAAGCAGAACGGTTATCCAAATAATAAGGAAGTGTACAACACTTGCGTTACAGTCCTGGAGCTCTATATCTAAATAATATCATATAATACATAGAAATCTATATCATTTAATACATATTATCACGGCCAAAAGCTGTGTGTGCCTCCAGACGATATAATGAATCACAAACGACTTTGTCGGGTTCTGCGACGTCTCTGATTCTTCCACTTTCACATCAACCTGAAGTCGACTGAACCGCGCGCTGCCTGCTGCCCGCTGCCCGCTGCCGGGCGACGGTGCCTCGCGGCAACCGGCGGCATGACGCAGTTCATGTACTTCAGCCAGTCAAAGCCAAAGTTCCTTTCCCCCAATTCCTTCTCAACCATGGCTGAGATAACCCCCAATACGCGTCTCGTTGTAGAAATACCAGAGACGAGAGTCCGACGTGTTATGCGCCATAACGCCAAAAGCAGAACGGTTATCCAAATAATAAGGAAGTGTACAACACTTGCGTTACAGTCCTGGAGCTCTATATCTAAATAATATCATATAATACATAGAAATCTATATCATTTAATACATATTATCACGGCCAAAAGCTGTGTGCGCCTCCAGACGATATTATGAATCACAAACGACTTTGTCGGGTTCTGCGACGTCTCTGGTTCTTCCACTTTCACATCAACCTGAAGTCGACTGAACCGGGCGCTGCCTGCTGCCGGCTGCCCGCTGCCGGGCGATGGTGCCTCGCGGCAACCGACGGCATGTCGCAGTTCATGTACTTCAGCCAGTCAAAGCCAAAGTTCCTTTCCCCCAATTCCTTCTCAACCATGGCTCAGATAACCCCCACAACAGTCTCTTTGTGAAAATACAAGACACGTCAAAGAACCGACAAGAAACACTTGCGTTACAGTGTGTGTATTCACACACACACACACACACACACACACACACACACACACACTTGTGGCGCTCACACGTTCGAGTCTCATTGGCGGGCCAACGTCTCTGGGCGGGCCAGGCAGAGTAAGGGGAGGAGCTGAGATTCCTGATGACGTCATGAATACAGACATTCCAAATCAGCTCACTTGAGCCTCCGTTTTTTCAAAGGCGAGCAGAACAGCTAGTGCTCGTTTTACACCAAACGCAAGTTTTAGCCATTGGGGAACCATAGGCAGGCTAGGGGAACTCATATTTATGTTAGAAAACCTGATAAAGTGAGATTTTCATGTCATGGGACCTTTAACACATATATTACCAAGTACACATATATTACCAAGTACATATGTACACATATATTACCATGTACACATATATTACCAAGTAAACATATATCACCAAGTACACATATTTGACCAAGTACACATTAGCCAGTTGAACCTTGTCCTGAGGGGTCGGTCCTGGCTGGGGGCCAGTTGAACCTTGTCCTGAGGGGTCGGTCCCGGCTGGGGGCCAGTTGAACCTTGTCCTGAGGGGTCGGTCCTGGCTGGGGGCCAGTTGAACCTTGTCCTGAGGGGTCGGTCCTGGCTGGGGGCCAGTTGAACCTTGTCCTGAGGGGTCGGTCCCGGCTGGGGGCCAGTTGAACCTTGTCCTGAGGGGTCGGTCCTGGCTGGGGGCCAGTTGAACCTTGTCCTGAGGGGTCGGTCCCGGCTGGGGGCCAGTTGAACCTTGTCCTGAGGGGTCGGTCCCGGCTGGGGGCCAGTTGAACCTTGTCTTGAGGGGTAGGTCCCGGCTGGGGGCCGCGGGGCAGAGCCTGTGAATCACGGTGTGGCTCTAGATTACATCATGTACCATGGGCTGCTTGTTTAAAGGAATGCACTCAGGACAACCTAAACAGCACTCTGAGTGTGTCTCACTCCCTTCATGTCTCGCAGCCCAACCATAACAGGATGCTGGGGGGGCAGGGCCGATGTGGGCGGAGTGTCATGGGGTCATCTGGGATGAAGCCAGTCGTAGTGAGAGTTGTGACTGTTGTAACGGACTGGGATGGGCTTCAGGCCGTTCACAGACACTCAGAAAACGGGATAGTGGGTTGAAATGCAATTTTTAGGGAGGTAGAAAACAAATAATTTAGGGCGCACCGGTGGTTCACCGGGTAGAGCGTGTACCATTAAGACCCAGGCCTTACCGCAGCGACCAGGGTTAAATTCCTGCCCGTGGTCTGCATGTCTTACCCTCTCCCTCCCACACCTTCCTGTTTTAATCTTTAATAAAAAAGGAAAAAACCTTCAAAAATAAATCCAAGAAAAGAAGAGACATGGATGTGAATGTTAACTAAGTGGTCGTGGTCCTGTGTCCCCAGGTGGGCAGTGTGACCCCCGCCAGAGACTACCGCTGTCTGGTGAAGTTGAAGAGCCTCCCATTCGGAGAGGGTGAGCCGCTCCTCTCCACGTCTCCCTCACATTACCCAGCAGGCCGTTCAGCTGCACTCACTCTGTCTCTGTGTCTCTGTTTCCCGCCCAGCCTGCCAGCAGCTGACTCACCGGATAGAACAGTTGCTGGGTAACAAGAAAACAGCCTACTACATGAAGTGCATCACCTGCGTCCAGGCCTTCCGAGAGGAGTCGGTGAAGGTAAACAAACACTCAGTTTGATGGATGCTGGGTCTTAAGGCGGGGGGGGGGGGAGTTCACTTGTTTGGGCCGGGGGCCAACGTGAATCAGTCTTAAGCAACATTCAACATTAGCTCCATCATTATGGCCCGAGAGTGGAATACAGCCAGCTGTCAGAACATTCCTGAGGCCTCCATTTTGTTTTACACAACTCTTATTTGGGGTTAGTGTAACTGATCACTGTATTCTTGTCATCTGTGCGTACACTACAGTTCAAAAGTTTGGGGTCACCCAGACAAATTCAAGTTCTCAGCTGTGCTGACATAATTGCAGGGTTTTCTAATCATCAATTAGCCTTTTAACATAATTAGCAATGTACCATTGGGAAAACAGGAGTGATGGTTGCTGTAAATGGGCCTCTGGACACTTGTGTGTACAGAGGATGTAGATATTCTACAAAAAATCTGCAGTTTCCAGCTAGAATAGTCATTTACCACCTTAACAATGTCTGGACTGTATTTCTGATTCATTTAATGTCATCTTCATTGAAAAAAAACGACCTTCCCTTCAAAAAAATAGAGACATCATTAGTGTGTGTGTGCATTTGCATGCGTTTCTGGATAATGGATGTGGTGTGTGTGTTCAGCTGGGGAACGCTGACCTGTACAACGGCTACCTCCAGTCGCTGAAGAGGAGCATTCCCTCCAGAGGTCTGGCCATCTTCTGGGACCTGCTGGTTCAAGGTGGGCTCCATACCTGGGTGGGGGCCAGATCACCTCCTTCCCCCCTGGACAGGATCTTTGGTTTAAAAAAGTAAACGTATACTCTTCTTGGAATAACAGTACGTTTTATTGTGTAGTGATCAATCTCTTAATTCATTATTTTGACAGACGCCATCACTCTGATCAGCAAAGACGAGGTGGAAGGAAGCACTTTCTCCAAACAAGAAGCCCAGCAGGTAATCACCCGTGGCCAGATCCCCTCTTGGCTGAAGAAGCCCTTGTTGTTCCTATGAGTGCAGTTCAGAGGTTATGGATGCAGAGTCTTTCTCACATGCCGTTTGTTTGGGCCAGTTCCTGGTCGCCCAGGAGCGGAGGGAGGCTGCGGACGTGGCTCCTGCAGTGGAGGACCCCGGGGACGTGGATGACCTGGTAAGGGGCCCGGACAGACACCTCTCTCACGCTACCAGCAGGGGCCGTAGAAAACCAACCTCCATGCTCGTATTTGACGAGATGGGTCATGTTACTACGCCTTGTGCAGACATTCATTCATTCATTCAGTAATGACCCCTAAGAGATGTGTTTCCTCTGTTCCCATGCAGCTGGACATGATGTGAGAGCAGGACGAGGGCTGGGCCTTTTAAAGTGCCTCACGGAGGAATGCGGAGAAGGTGGATCTCCAGCCCCTCCCAGCCGTCCCCCAACCCAACCCCGAGACCCAGACTAGGCTTTAGATGCTCGGAGTTAAGGCTCATTCCAAGCCACTGCACTACTAGTGCTGTTGGCATCATCTTCTTTGTTTGTATCTTTTTGATGTTGAAATGTCTGCTTGATCCTAATTCTTTTTGGTGTGTTTTGGCCTATTTCTCGAGGCATAAAGATTCTCAATGTTGAAGGTGTGGAGTGATCTTTTAATGTTTCCCCATTAAAACTTGTTCAGAACTCAAAACAGGAAAAGGGCGCAACTTGGGTCTAGCACATGGTTTATGGCGATCAGTTAAGCGTAAAAGTGAAATCGGTGCCTTAGGTGATTGGCGCTTAAAGTGTCTGAAAAGAAGGGCTCTAACAAAGAGATGTGCTTGCCGTTTGAAACCACTGGAGCACTATAATAAAGATAAAAGAGACATACTCATTCCCTGAGTGTATAGCAGGGCCCCTAGTGAGCATGTTTCCTCTCTACAATGCTAGATAAACAGTAGCAGCAGTACATGAGCCCGTGGATCCCTCAGCAGATCCACTGGATGAAGCGGCTGAAGAAGCCGGGCTCAGAGAGGTCGGAGGGCTTGAAGACGGCCTCCTGGTCGCCCATGGCCAGGGTCACCAGGACGTCCTGGTCCACGTCACTCCCTGTGGCGATCACCGTGGAGACCACCTGCGCACGGCGCATGGCGCTCAAGGCCTCGTCAAGGTTCTGCGTGTCCGTCACGCCGTCGGTGAGGAACACGAAGGACAGTTCGCTGTTGCGCCGGCTCTGGCGCACGCCACCGCTCGACAGGACATTGTTGATGGCGTGCAGGATGGCGGGTGTCACGCTCGAGGCGGTCTCCAGGTAAGGCATGCGGGCCACGCCGTCGGAGATGAGGGCGGGGTTGTGCGTGAGCCGGAAGGCGGTGTGGTTCTCGGCATCGCGGCCGAACTGGACCAGGGCCATGCGTGCCCGCATGCGGTCCGTCTTGCCCTTCGCCAGCGTCAGGGTGCCCGCCACCTCCTGTAGGAACGCCCGCACCTGCCGGAAGTTGTCCTCGCCTAGCCGCTCGGAGCCATCCAATAGGAAGACGATGTCCACAGGCCGCATGGCGCAGCGGGCCACGTCCGACTCTGGAGGGGTACGCCGGACCAATCAGAGCTCTGGACATGAAGCGCTGCCTGAGTGACGCTGTGTGACGGGCTGAGTGACTCACCTGATCGGCAGGGCAGGTCTGGGCACACGGTCACAGGGTCTGGAGGAGGGAACAGCATAGACTGAATAAAGGCTCTGCTCTTTACGGACAGCATTGGCAGCTAGGTCACTTGGAGTCCGGTCCAGTCATCCATTGTCTTAGACTTTCTGGACGGGCCGAGTTCTCCAACTGTCCCTGCCTACTAGCCTTCAAAACCAGAGCAACGTGAACAGACCTGAATGGTCTGATGCTAGGACTCACCATTCAATCTCTAGCCCCAAAAACACACACACACACACACACACACACACACACACACACATCTCACCAGGGCAGAGCACGGTTTCCATGGAGGTCAGGAAGTCGTCGGCCACCAGGTCGGCGAACCGTCTCATCCCGGTGACGCGGTCCTTGCGATTGCAGGTGATGGAGCCCAGGATCTCGTCATCTTCCACCTGGCCGAACATGTCACCCACGCCGATGGCGTTGACCTCCACCCCCGCCGTGCCGCACAGGGAGGGCAGCAGGGCGTCGTCGTCCCGGGGGTCGAAGCGGCCGTCCGTCACCACCACCACGTTGACCCTGGCCCCGGCGCGGCGCCCGTCCCGGATCAGGTGGTCGTAGGCGTACTTCAATGCGGAGGGCGTGAAGGTGCCGCCCGCGATCCACTGCAGGTTCTTTACAGCCGTCTTGAAGGCGCCCATGGAGTCGATGTGGGGGTCGCTGAGCTGGATCACCTCGAAGGTCCCGTTGTGGCTGTACTGGACCACGCCCACACGGGTGCCTGGGGGGGTGAGGGGGATCAGACTAGGGTTCACTACGGGTCAGGACTGTAGGGGGATCAGAGTAGGGGTTACTACGGGGTCCGGACTGTGGGATGAGGTGGATTAGACTAGGGTCTCAACTCTCAACATCACATTCAAATCTATCTCTTAATATTACTAAAATGTTCTGTTGTGCTAATAAATAGTCACAACAACCCTGACATTGTGTGAGTCTAAAAAGTTGACGCTTTACTCTGAACCCCCATTTTAAAGGGAACATATTTAGGAAACCAAAAGGTTCTCTCTGGGAGGAGGTGCATGGTGTGTGAGGGCTGGAAGCGTCTGAAGGAGACGGGCCGGTACCGGTGAGCGAGGCGGGGTCGCTGGCCATGGAGCCAAGCCGGTTGATGGTGTTGATGACGAAGTGCTTCTCCAGGGTGAAGTTGGCCAGCCCCACGCTCTCGGAGCTGTCGATGACGAACACGATGTCCAGGGCCCCGCAGCGCTTCTCACAGTCTGGGGAGGAACCAGGGCCGTCAGGGAGTGGGAGGGATCAACCTTGACCTTTACTGACCTCTAACTCCGTCTCCACTCACCACAACAGCCACACGTCTCTCTGATGTAGCTCATCACGTCGCACTCCTGCAGCGAGGGAAACATTAACGTGACTATGATGACAGGCATAATCAATATTATATACCAGGTCATAGATGATATTGATATGGATAGGAAATTATGCTGAAGACTACAACTGATTAAGACAAAAGGAGTATTTGTTCATGAGTCTAAGACGAAAACTCATGTGGATATTGAAGTTGAAAAACTTTGGGTTTTGTTTTGTTAATCTGGATTTAATCCCTGCTGATCACGGCTCTACTGCTGAACAACACAAGGTTCTTTAGAGAGGTTCACTCACAGTGAGTCCAGGGTCCCCCGCTGGTCCAACTCCACCCTGCACACACGCACACAAAGACAGACACACACACACACACACACACGCACAAACCCACCCCCGCACGCACACACACATGCACACACACACAAAGTCACATGCACACACACACACACGCACACACCCACCCCCGCACGCACACACACATGCACACACACACAAAGACACACACACACAAACGAAGAGACACACAAAGACAGGGAGTGTTGTTGATTGTTCATCGCCACCGCCAACTGGTCTTATTATGGGATGGAGGGTGTAGTCTTACGTCCGGGCCGGCGTCCCCGCGGTGTCCTCTGCTCCCGGGCTGACCCAGCGTCCCATCCTCGCCCTGAAACAACAGCAGCCTCACCAGGTCTCAACCAGGCACCACAAGCAGGAACCACTACCAGGAACCACAACTAGGAACCACAAGCAGGAACCACAACTAGGAACCACAACCAGCAACCACAGCCAGGACCCACAGCCAGGAACCATATGGCCTGTCAACAACCAGGAACCACCAGGAACCATACGGGGTCAACGACCAGGAACCATTCTGGGTCAACAACCAGGAACCATACGGGGTCAACGACCAGGAAACATACGGGGTCAACAACCAGGAACCATACGGGGTCAATGACCAGGAAACATACAGGGTCAACAACCAGGAACCATACGGGGTCAACGACCAGGAAACATACGGGGTCAATGACCAGGAACCATACGGGGTCAACGACCAGGAACCATAGGGGGTCAACGACCAGGAACCATACGGGGTCAACGACCAGGAACCATACGGCCTGTCCTGGATCAAACTCATCTTCACTCAGCACACATTCATCCTAAGCGGACATTTGATCCATCACTTAGGAACTACAATGAAGGAGCAGTTAGGGGACGTCTTGCTCCATGGAAGGTACTGGTAGACCGGAGACGTGGGGTTCAAACCCACAAGCCTTCAGCCAGGACTCAAACTGCCAAACCAGGAGGGTGTGTGCTGAATGAGTAGGGTGCTCTGGTGACAACCAGAAGCCCCTAGGTCGTGGTGACTGGGGTCAGGTCCCCCGGCCCTCCTGCGTCTCCCTGGTCTTGGTCTGGTCCTCCTGGTCTTGTGAACTTACCAGGTCCCCCGGCCCTCCTGCGTTTCCCTGGGCTCCCTTGGCTCCGCAGTCTCCTCGGCTCCCCCTCGGCCCCCTCCTGCCTGGATCCCCCCGGTCACCCTGGCAACGACACGGAACATTTAATCCCCCATGAGGTCATAAGAGACAGAAACCAACATGGACTCCTTCATACAGCAGCGGGCGGCCTCACCGTGGGGCCTCTGGGCCCAGGGTAGTTGAACCCGTCTCTCCCTTGGTCGCCCTTACAGAGGGAGAGGAGAGAGAACGGCGTCAGCATTATGAAACAAGACCTCATTGATGTCGTCCTTCATATGAAACATGAACCATTTGAATCGTGATCCAGTTCAGATATGGTGGATTAGTATCTCGGGTCCATGCTCTCCTCTCCTAAATGAGTTCCTCAATAGAGACCTACCTTAGGTCCCGGCGGTCCGGTGTCCCCCCTCGGCCCGGCGTCTCCCAGGTGTCCTGCGGTGCCCTGCAGAGGAACAGGGATACGGAACAGTCCTCTGTGAGGAGGTCAGACCTCCAGGGTGGTCCAGACGGGTGGGCTGTGTTTATGTCTGGAGGCTGTGACCAACTGTATATTTATTCTTTATCAATGTTATGAACGGTGAGTTATAGACGGTGAGTTTTACGTTGTTTCCGGGGTCCCCTTGGGGGCCCGACTTCCCCCTCGGTCCTGGTAGGCCAAGGTCCCCCTGGGAAGGAAAGAGGTCAAAGGTCAGCCCAACACAAGAGTAGTCTCAGATCCTGGTTATGCTAACATGAACCTGTGCACCTTTGCCCCCTTGGATCCGTCTTCTCCTGTAAAGCCCCGGCCTCCCTCGGGTCCTCGTTCTCCCTTAAAGATTACAAGATGACATCATCAACAGACCATCTATCTTTGGAGCAGAACAGTTTTGTTTTCTACAGCGTTGCCGTAGAGATAGGTCTTCTGCTGAGAACTATGTGGAATATCTCTCTCTTCTGTTTGCGTGGCTTGGGAATGTCACGATGGCAGCTGTGCGATTCATTGTAAGCAAAAAGAAAGTCTTTGTGAGACGATGCTCTATAAGGAACGCCCGGATCAGGGCAGGGGCTCAGTGGAGAGCCACTCTGGCTCTGTGTGGAACGGAGGAATCCTCTGGGAGATCTCCCCTCTTAGTCAAACCGTCTGCCTCAGACACCGACCTGATTGGTTTTAGTTCCTCCTTTTGTTTGCAAATCTCTCATTCCAAATTTCTTAAGATCAATATTTTGTTGATTCCAAATGAAATAGGACTATTCTCTACCTTATGTTTTTATCAGTCAAATAGATGACGGTTCCCTCATTGCTCTAGACATTAGATAAGGTGTCTATAGACCTTTAGATAAGGTGCTTTAGTCCTTTAGATACGGTGCTTTAGACCTTTAGATAAGGTGTCTTTAGACCTTTAGATAAGGTGCTTTAGACCTTTAGATAAGGTTCTTTAGACCTTTAGATAAGGTGTCTTTAGACCTTTAGATAAGGTGCTTTAGACTTTTAGATAAGGTGGATTTAGACCTTTAGTTAAGGTGTCTTTAGACCTTTAGATAAGGTGTCTTTAGTCCTTTAGATAAAGTGTCTTTAGACTTTTAGATAAGGTGTCTTTAGATCTTTAGATGAAGATAAGGTGTCTTTAGACCTTTAGATAAGAAGTCTTTACACCTTTATATAAGGTGTCTTTAGACTTTTAGCTAAGGTGCTTTAGACCTTTAGATAAGGTGTCTTTAGACCTTTAGATAAGGTGCTTTAGTCCTTTAGATACGGTGCTTTAGACCTTTAGTTAAGGTGTCTTTAGACCTTTAGATAAGGTGCTGTAGACCTTTAGATAAGGTGTCTTTAGACCTTTAGATAAGGTGCTGTAGACCTTGAGATAAGGTGTCTTTAGACCTTTAGATATGGTGGCTTTAGATCTTTAGGGGCTTTAGACCTTTAGATAAGGGGCTTTAGACCTTTAGATAAGGGGCTTTAGACCTTTAGTTAAGGTGTCTTTAGACCTTTAGATAAGGTGTCTTTAGACCTTTAGATAAAGTGTCTTTAGACTTTTAGATAAGGTGTCTTTAGATCTTTAGATGAAGATAAGGTGTCTTTAGACCTTTAGATAAGGAGTCTTTAGACCTTTATATAAGGAGTCTTTAGACCTTTATATAAGGTGTCTTTAGACTTTTAGATAAGGTGCTTTAGACCTTTAGATAAGGTTCTTTAGACCTTTAGATAAGGTGTCTTTAGACCTTTAGATAAGGTGCTTTAGACCTTTAGATAAGGTGTATTTAGACCTTTAGCTAAGGTGCTTTAGACCTTTCGATAAGGAATCTTCAGACCTTTAGATAAGGTGTCTTTAGACCTTTGGATAAGGTGTCTTTAGACCTTTAGATAAGGTGTCTTTAGACCTAGAGATAAGGTGTCTTTACCTTGTCACCCTTGAGTCCCCCCAGTCCAGGTGCCCCCTTCACACCGCTGTCCCCTCTCCTGCCCTAGAAGACATTTAGCGAACAAGACTCTCAGAACAAGGTCACACCTCCACATGAAGAAAGGTGAACATCCAGATATACTTAGAGATTAGGAGGGAGGAGTACAGTTTCTCCCTTCAGGCCCAGGGCTCCGCCTTTGCCCTGCAGGGGGAGAGGAGAGAGGAGATCAGACACAGTATGGTCAGACCAAGCGGTCAGCCCGGGTCCCCAGCAGAAGCTGCTTCTCACTGGTCAGCCACACTGAGTCACTGTGGATGAGTGAGACTATTTGAACGTACCGCGGGCCCCTTGTCTCCGGGCTCTCCTGGGTAGCCAGGGTTCCCCATGTCGCCCTTCAAAGGAACAAAAACAAGGTTTAATCAGGACAGAGGGGAGGATGTGTTGGTGGCTGGTTCCTGTGGCGTGGTGGTGACTACCTTTGGTCCTGGCTCTCCGCCTGGTCCCGGGGGTCCTGCTCTGCCCGCTCGGCCTGTCGATCCCTGTCATGTGACCACCAGCAGACGTTACCAGTATGCACACACCTGTGGATGAACTAAAGAGCGCCAGCACACTGGTATCTGTGTGTCACGTGTCGGTGTTTGCATGACAATATTTTGTATACTATTTGAGATCTGTGGAAAAAATATGTTGCTGTTTGTTAAAAGTGTTGAGCATCCAGACAATTATGTTCTGTTTTATTAGCAATAAGAAATGAATACTAATACTCATAAAGCCTGGAAGGATCTTACTAAACTGACACTAAACTAACACATTCTCACAATACGATGCATCATGTGGAAGAACAAAATGCGTTAGCAGCTGGCTTGCAGCAACGCGCATCGATGTGAAAGCTTCTAAAAGTGCATTACAATATTCAACTGAGGGTGAAATATGAACACTGGATTTCCCTGGGAGTCGAGCTGAGCTTGTCCCACACTGTATAAACAGTTACATCCTTTTTTACGGAGCCACAGATCTGCTGGTCCTCATTTTACTTGAGTGAAAGGAGTGACAGGATAATGATCTTGTTGCCCACAGTGAAAGTCCCTTCAGATGAACAGTCTTCTGCTCAACCGCTTGAGAAGGAAATTAACAAGACAAGGCCTCAGGGTTCTGTTCCCCGGGGCACCCTGCTGAGACAATCACAGACATCTACCTTCACGCTAATACTCTGAAATAGACGAGGTGCCGACCTTCACTCCTGGTGGGCCTGCAGGTCCAGAGTCCCCCGAGTCACCAGGGAAACCATCAGATCCCTTCAGGAAACACAACAAGCTGCTTATTATGTACACTGCAGTGTTACAGTCACCTTAAGACCTATGGAGGAAAGCCAGTGACCACAAAGCTGTTTCTACTGATTCACTGTTCCCTTTTACTCCATCAGTGTTATTCTCTGTATTTTAACACGGTGGTACATCAGTACTGCTTCTCCAGGGGATTTGAGATTAAATAAAAGGCTGAATGACTAGACTGAACGACATATATATATAGTATTGAACAGGAATAATAATTAAAAACATAACATAAAATCCCAATGCAACAGCAGTGAACCTACAGCTGTGAGAGGAGTAGTCAGATCCACACACCACACATAGTCAGACACACACCACGCGTAGTCAGACACACACACCACACATAGTCACTCACACACACACACACACACAACACACAGTCAGATCAACACACCAGACATAGTCACACACACACACACCACATGCAGTCAGATCCACACACCACACATAGTCAGACACACACAACCCACGTTGTCAGACACACACACACCGCACGTAGTCAGACAAACACACCACACATAGTCAGACATACACACCACAGTCACAAACACAAACACACACACACACACACACACACACACCACATGTAGTGAGACACACACACACTCACCTTGTCCCCTGGTAGTGAGACACACACTCAACTTGTCCCCTGGTAGTATGACACATACACACACTTACCTTGTCCCCTTGTAGTGAGACACATACACTCACCTTGTCTCCTGGTAGTGAGACACACACACACACTCAACTTGTCCCATGGTAGTGAGACACACACTCACCTTGTCCCCTGGTAGTGAGACACACAAACACACACACTCACCTTGTCCCCTGGTAGTGAGACACACACACTCACCTTGTCCCCTGGTAGTGAGACACATACACTTACCTTGTCCCCCGGTAGTGAGACACACACTCACCTTGTCCCCTGGTAATAAGACACACACACACTCACCTTGTCCCCTGGTAGTGAGACACACAACCTCACCTTATCCCCGGCCCCTCCCTGGCAGCCAGGGGTTCCGATGCGCCCGGTCTTGCCCTGAAATCAAGCAGGCAGTAAACATGTTGAGTGTCCGGCCAAACACGACATCATCGAGGACCCAATGTGTGGGGGGGACTTACTTTGAATCCATCAGTCCCATTCCTGCCAGCCGCTCCACCAGAACCCTGACCAGAAACCATCAGACACAACACAATGAGGTACAGGTTTCACATGGTATTAGGACATATCTAGAGACGGAACAATCAGAAGAGCTGCTGACCTTTGCTCCTGTGTATCCAATCTCACCCTGTGACCAAAGGAGACAGCAGTGAGGGGGAATAGTATAGATCAGGGTATTTACAGATTATACAGAATATTATTGAGATGTTACCCTGTCTCCCATCAGCCCGATCTCTCCCTGTGAGAGAACACAACAGCAGATCAGTGAGAGAACAATGAGACAGATGAGGTCGTATGAACGTTTCTAGAGGAAGGCCAAATGGAAAATAACTTGTACGACCCACCTTGGAGCCAGGATGACCAATTGGTCCTTCGATTCCAGGATCGCCCTATCAGAGACGATATGTTATGAGCACATGTTCCAAGTAGAATGTTACTATTGTGTTGTATATTGTATAGTACATGTATTAGTCATATTCTCCGTGTGTATGTCCTCTTATTAGGACGTGGTTTTGTCTCTGGGTGTAGCTGTTCTACCGAAGGGAGATCCTACCTGATAGCCCTGCTCCCCTTTACCACCGGGGTGACCCCCTTCTCCCTTGTTCCCCTAGGAGTGAGACAGGGGTTGAGATTCAAGCTAAAGCATAAAGAGAAAGAAATAAGAAAAGCCTTTTGCAGTGCCGGCTCTGACCTTTGCACCTCGGTACCCCTTTGGCCCCATGCTGCCAGGCGTCTCCAGGCAGGAGTCCTTGTAGCACTACGAGATCAGGAAATCACAACCACATGCATCATTCAGAACTAGATCAATGGAATCAAGTGTAATACGACTGGAGTCTGGTTCAATCTGGTGCTGTCTTGTCCTACCTGCAGATACGCTTGGTGTTTCTGAAAACAAACAGAGTGGATCATTAGAAACCCCCGAATCCCTTACTGAGTCCTGCCCCCCCGAGACCCCCCTGAGGCCCCCAGTACCATGACTTTGAGGATGCGGTCGATGGTGTCGGTCATGATGCGGGGCCGGCCGTCCACCAGGTCCACGGCGATGTAGCCGTCGCGGTACACCTCAGCGGGGGGGCTGGCGATCTCCCTCAGCCCCGCCTCGTCCACCGTCCGCGAGGCTGCCACCGAGAACACCCTGATGCCTTGGTCACGGGCCTTCTCCGCGCTGCTCCTCATGCCGCCGCACGGGCTCCCGGTGACATGGCCGTCGGTAATGACCACGGAGAAGAGCGCGGCCCTCTGGTCCGCGGCGTGGCGCGTCATCAGCGAGGTCATGTTGCCCAGGGCGCAGTCGGTGAAGGTGCCCCGGCCCAGGTAGCTGATGCTGCTCAGGCTGCGGATGAAGCTCTGCCGGGTGGAGAAGTGGCTGAACACCACCTGCCTCTGGGAGTAGTGCAGCCCACCCACCGACCAGGTGAGGCGCACACGGCCCCCCTGGTACTCCTCGTCGGTCAGCCGCTCGGCGAACAGCTTGGTGAACTCCTTGATGTTGTCCACCAGCACCCCGGGGGGCGACTCCTGCAGGGAGATGCTTTCCGACGTGTCGATGGTGAAGAAAAGCCGCACGGGGCAGTCCACCACCTCTGTGCCACAGGACGAGGAGGGAATCAACGGGATGCTGGGGGCACCTCTACAGATTATTAAAGCTGCACTATGTACGCCCTCCCATCAGCAGCCTCTAGTGGCGGGAGTCACAGCTACATCATGAAGTGAGCGTGAGTCAAGACTCTTTACTGCGGAAACCAAGCCAACATCCAGGATGTTTTACCATGCCCTTATCAAAACCCCAAATTGTTTTCTGTTGTTATTTTCTGGACATGACAGGACATAAAGTAACATGGTATGCGCCTCAGTCAGTGCTGATATTCTCCCACTGTGAGGAATCAATGGACCAGAATAAAATGATTATATAAAGAGATTCCCTGGATGGACTTACTCATCGATGGGAGTGTTTCAATGTTCATAAAGGTTCTAGTGCAGATCTATCTGAATGGAGTCTGCATAAGAAAGGTGACATAGTGCAGGTTTAACGTTGACCGCTCATTAGTAGCGTGTGTATTGCAATTCATTATCACTGTTAGTATTCAATGGACTGAAGCTGTGGATAAGCGTGTCGGGACCTGAAACGAGGTCCACCTGAACTTTCATCATCTTGACTCACTCTCACAACCTTTATTGGGCGGAGGGGTCGGGTATGGTGCGGGAGGGAGGGTCGGGTCGGGCCAGTCCCCTCGTCTCGGTCCTCGCTCGCTCAGATCTTGTGGAAGTGCATTTTTCAGAAGGCTCAAAAGGATAAACGCTAAAATAAGAGCCATCATCCGCTCACCCTGAGGAGGCAAAAGAGGAATCAGACAGGGAGAGGTTGAGGCTTTAAGCGTGAAGGCTCTGCCTTTAGCAAAGGAAACGGCTGTCAAACACGTGAGCCTTCAGAAGGTCTGTCTCAGCTCTGTGAATGTTTACATCATGAAGACACAGCAGGGCAAGTACCATCTTCCAACTATCAGAGAAGAACATTATGTAACATTATAGTATGTTATATGATATTAAATTATGTTATATTATATTAAGTTATATTACATAACATTATATAATATAATGCAGGGCAATAACCATATTTCAACAATGAGAGAAGAACACAACTTTTCTTTGTATTTCTCTTGCCACATCACTTTACTAGACCTACTGTACCTTTTCTTATAAAGACACAGAACCCACTAACTATGCAGCTCACTTAGTACAACAGTAATCACCTGTAGGTACCTTTGGAAACTTAGATAGGCCTGTGTCAAAAACACCCTGCATACATGTCAACCCAAACAAGGCAACATGCAACTTACACCACGCAAGATTTCAATTAGAAAGAGGAAAAACTCACCGATCCAGGCGACAGTAAACGTTTAGTTTACCTGCAACGTTTGGAAATGGAAGGAAATGTATTTAATGATCTGTGGGGAGAGGCATCTCTACCGGACAACACATCAGGGTTTAACAGCGCTGCTTTAGATCTGCGCTCAGACACGTGAGCGCATGCGCGGGCCCTGCGCCCTAAATGGATAAGGGGACTGTCTTATAATAGGCCTACTGGGAATGTCTTAATACTGGGAATGTCTTAATACTGGGAATGTCTACTGGGAGTCACACTAGGCTGCTGTCTTAATTGTTGTGAGAGCTAAAACAGGTAATTTCTTGCATTTGACAGAGGATACGGTTCTGTATTGTGCATAATGCTCATCAAGTGATGTGCGTGTGATGCGACAGATCTTCAATTTCAGAGGCGGACTTCGATACAGTGCACATGTTTTACTTTGCATTTACTTATTTCTGTATTTTTAGCTTTATCCTATTTGTCAATGTTAACACTAATATTGGATGGGGATTTTCTTTTTTAAATGAATGTTTTAAAGGATTTCATATCACAAGAAAAGTTAAACCTAAAGATATATCAGTCATATATGACTCAGTAGATCCAGTCCAGGCCCAGCAGCTTTCTGATGAATCTCCTCACTGCCTTACATGGACCGGGCCCAGGCCTAGTGTAAACTACTGCTGCTCGCGTGTCTCTGGTCCATCACACCTCACACATCTGCCCCTTCTGTTCTCTAATTATTTACACTATAAACACATCATGCATAAATATGTATACCAACAACACACATATACATATATATACATGTTTACATAAATAAATGTATCACACAATTATATATAGGCCTATTTATCCTATAATGAAAGGAAAGCATGGTGCTATAGAACTAGATCAACTATCGTATCATCAAATGCCATCGGCCTGCTGTGTGCATCTCACTGCCTGCGTTAAGGGCTTTTTATGTTTCCACGTTCCCGCAACGCAAGGGGGTTACGGACGCCGTCCTTGCGTCCCCCGGAAAGGCCAGACGTGCGCCTCCCAAAAATCGTAACCTTCAGTCGAGGCGACGCAGCAGCATCGGCTGCGATTGGTCCGCTAACTAGAACCCGACGCAGAACATAAACGTTCACGACTGCGTTGAAGCGTTTGCGTGGTCATTGCGTTGCGGGAACGTGGGACCATAAAAAGGCCTTTAGAAGGGCGGTGTGTCTGTGGAATACCGTTTACCACGCAGCAGCCCGCCCCACTTCGGAAACACTCCGTGACCTCCCAACGGAGCAGACACGGCCCGGCTGTTTACACAACCCCCAAACAGTGTGTGTGTGTGTGTGTGTGTGTGTGTGTGTGTGTGTGTGTGTGTGTGTGTGTGTGTGTGTGTGTGTGTGTGTGTGTGTGTGTGTGTGTGTGTGTGTGTGTGTGTGTGTGTGTGTGTGTGTGTGTGTGTGTGTGTGTGTGTGTGTGTGTGTGTGTGTCTGCATGTTTCAGAGAGAAAGATAAGAGATAAAGATAAAGATAGACGGGGAAAGTGAGAGAAAGAGATGAGGACTTTAATTTCAATGTTTCAGTTGTTAACAAAAGCCAGGCTCTGGGACAACTTCAAAATATGTTTCAGATAATTTATGGAAGTTACATATCTGCCCAACCTTTTTTATGATTCCCGAGATATAGGTTATCAATTGTTTATAGCAACAACGTCATAGACAAATCTTGTCCCAGAGATGTAAGAGCACTATGGAGCCAGTTTCCTGCCATAATTCAAACCTGAAAAACAAAGTTTCAAAGGCTTGTAAGTCTGGGTTTGAAAACTCCTACACTGAAAAAAGAGATTATAGCCTGAAAAAAAAATTCTGACATCTGCAAACGTGATTTTGTGTTCCATTTAATCTTCTTCATAATTTTCACAGCGCATTTGCAGAATTTCAAATCTGGCACTGTTCTAACAGTTGTGGTAACCCGGTTTTGTCCGGGTTCCACGGACAAAACTCGCTTGGCCTTCGGGTTTTAGCCATGGCAGGCATTTATTAACAGTCAACTTAAATCAGACAAACAATGAAGGAGACGCGGTCTCTAGGGCCTCCGTGGGCCTCTAGGCTCTCGCGCTGCCACGAGCCCTTCCTTCCTGCACCCGACCCCGTGCTGTGCTGTGCTGTGCCTCCTTTTAAAATGGCTCCTCCGCTTTTGGCCAGGTGTCCCCCAATCACCCTGATTGGGGAGCCGAAAGGGCTGCTCTCCGTCGCCGGCTGGTGGGTGGGGGTGGTATACCCAGTCCTTTACAGTACCCCGGGCCCGTCCAGGCCGAGGTCTCCGTGGCGGGATGCCACACAGTGTATTTCATTGTTTCCCGATTTTGAAACCTTGTAAATGGGATTCTGCAAACAGGTGTTCAGACATTGAGAAATAAGTTTTGAAAGGTTGAATATTTATTTTTAAAAACTTGTGATGGTGTAAATGTACACCATTGCAATGTATTTTTTCAGAACTGATTTTTTTTTTAGATATTCAAATGACATTTCAATCCGCAAAACGAACGCTTTGCAAAAGATTTGGCAAAACGGAATCCAAAACGTTTTACAAAACGGAATCCAAAACGTTTTCCAAAAAGTAAATATGCAAAGTGGCAAACGTATCAGCCAATCAGCGTCTGGGCGGGAACTACGTCACTGTCTCGTAATTTCCTTGTTCACGTTCACTTCTAGTTCGTATGTGTCAGGTCCATGGTCACCAATGGAGATTATTGATACGCTCCGAAGTTTGGCCGATGATGTGGAGAACAATCGTGTTGAAGACACAGATGCAGTAGATAGAGTGCGTGTTCTGGGAGATAGGATAGACGACTTATCCTCACTGGTACGTTTGGACGCCAGTGTGGTAAACACAAAGATTTCCCAAGTGCTACAGGCACTGGGTGCGAAACATAGGGTCGGGAGACCCACCGCGGAGATACGGTTAACGGCACATGAGATTGTAATGTACGTCAGCAGAGAGCAACCAATAGGTTTAGAGCCAAATGGTCCTGCCCCCAGGAACGTTTTTTTTTTCCCTTTGGTTTCAGACCTTTGACTGTCAGGAGTTTCAAAACGAATGCGCGACAGAACACTGCCAATAATCACGTGACTCAAAGCTTGCGCCTGTGTGGTCAAATCTCAGAAAAGTCATTGCTGAAAAGTCAGCAATGACTTTTTAAAAAGTTTTTAAAAAAAGGTTTTAAAAAAGGTTTTTAAAAATAAATATTCAACCTTTCAAAACGAATTTCTCAATGTATGAACACCTGTTTGCAGAATCCCTTTTACAAGGTTTCAAAACCGGGAAACAATGAAATACACTGTTAGAACAGTGTCAGATTTGAAACTCTGCAAATGCGCTGGGGAAAGTTTGTGAAAATGATGAAGAAGATAAAATGGAACACAAAATCATGTTTGCAGATGTTTGAATTTTTTTTTCAGGCTATAATCTCTTTTTCAGTGTTGCAAAACCTTTTTTACAAGGTGTTGAGTTTTCAAACCCAGATGACACATTAACCGTAATTATGAGCCCGAGCCCGATTTCAACCCGACTTTTTTTTTTAATACATATGTAACTTTGTACACATTTGTTACTAGGCCTACTCTGCTAAATATATATGTAAGGGATAATGTATAGAACGCCGGTCATTATCGGGAAAATAAGCCCCGACAGGGCGAACAGTACACCGACCGGCGTTTTCGTGTAAATGAGAGGCCAAACCGCGTGGAAATATCTGCGTTTTCCCTTCGTGTAAACGGGGCCTCAGACGTCCACACGAATCCTAACACGATACCGCATAGGTCCGGATAGATTTGAAACCACCTCCGAGGGTGGTTTCAGAAATGTGCGGTTTCGGGCACCGGATTCGCCAGCTCACCAAAAAATCGGCTTCGTGTGGACGGGGCCTTAGAAGGCGAACACACGTTCACCAAGACGGGGAGACAGCGCCGGGCGACTTACGCCACTATCTGCCAATGGATCGTGGATGTCTGGGCTGATATAACAGTAACTGTGGTCCAAGCTTTCACGAAGGCAGGAATAATCACTGAACTGCCAGGCAACAACAGCGACACTGACTCGGATAATGACGAGAGGGAGCCGGGCATGTTGGATGCCGTACTCGCCCAACTGTTCAATTCGGACACTTAAGAAGAATTCGAGGGATTCGTGGACGGGGAATGAACTGAAAAAGTGAGCTTTACGTGTTATACGTAACTGAACAATGTTGAGTTATGCACTAATGTTTGAATTAGCGGTATCAGACTGTTTCTTTAACGTGTTTACAACTGAACAAGGCTGGGAGATATTGTTAATATGCACATTAACGTTTGAACATCGTTACCATGGGAGTGAACAGAGTTGTCAGAACGCTTAATAAAGTTTGACTTTATCTGACTGTTTTGTTGACATTCCCTTTAGCACAGCTCCATCTATTCGATGCATAACGCAACCCCAGTCAAACGTTTGACTGCAGTATCTTCTATTCTATGCGCCTTATAATCCGGTGCGCCCTATATATGAAAACAGTTCTAAAATAGGCCATTCATTGAAGGTGCTCCTTATAATCCGGTGCGCGTTATAGTGCGGAAAATACGGTAGTCCTCGTTTGTATTTCTTTCGAAATGGTGAACTTTTGCATGGTGCCATCTTCTATGTCAGATCCAGTAGCCTCCGCCATTGTACTTCAATTTATCAACAGCCTCTGTTAGCTTAGCTTCAGACGCTGTGGATGTTAGTTTCTGCTGGTGAAGTCCCACCCACTGGCACTGCTCTAGGTCTGTAGCGTCAGTGGGTTCCAGCCCCTAGAGGGGGGTGGGACTAGTGGTTGTAGTCTTACGAGAATCATCCCCTCTTACACTTCCTATTTTCTTGTACGCAAGAATCGTCATAGGCCTATTGCTGTCATGGTCTGTCGTGTTTTGGTGTGTTTCCCTGTGTTTCCCTCCTGTGTTGATTACTGTTCCCTCCCCTAATGTGTCTCAGCTGTTCCTCGTTGTGTTTGTTACTTAAGCCCTTGTCTTTCCTTTGTTCCTTGTGCTATCATTGTGGTTGTTCGTCCTGCATGTTCCCTGTTGTCACCTGAGTTCCCTGGTTCCTTGCCTTAGCCTTTAGGCATAAATAAAGTGCTGTTCTCCCTAAACCGTCTGGGTCCTACCTGCCTGCCTGCACCCTCAACCCTTAACAGAATGATAGCACCAACATTGGACCCAGCGGACGCTCAATTTTGCTGTGAGTTGGAGGATTTATTGATGTTCATAATCAAAGCAATGGATTTCTGGGAGAACATTCCCAGCAAGAAGGAGCAGGAGGCTATCGTGAAACGTACACGCAGGGCTGTCTCGTCAAGGCCCGAGTTGGAGGACGCCTTGCCCGAGTGGACAGTTGAGCTGCTCAGCCCCACAGTCTTTTGGCCTGAGAGCTACATGCCTCTGCCACCGGACTTTTGTGACCGGCCTAAGCCTCCACGCTCCTACTCTCAGCCTCTGCCCCCGGTTCCCCGCTACCAGCCTCTGCCCCCGGTTCCCCGCTACCAGCCTCTGCCCCCGGTCCCTAGCTACCAGCCTCTGCCTCCGGTCCCTAGCTACCAGCCTCTGCTCCTGCCGGAGGTGGCCCGCCCTCCAGACCGTCCAGGGGAGGCACGCCCTCCGCTCCTGCCTGTGGGGGTCCTCCTCCACTCCTTCCCGAGGGGGGTTCCTCTTCAAGGCCTTCCAGAGGGGTCCCGCCTTCCAGAGGGGGTCCGCCCTCTACCTGGCCTACCTCCAGAGGGGATCCGCCCTCTACCTGGCCTTCCTCCTGAGGGGACCCGCCCTCTACCTTGTCCTCCAGAGGGGACCCGCCCTCTACCTGGCCTTCCTCCTGAGGGGACCCGCCCTCTACCTTGTCCTCCAGAGGGGACCCGCCTTCCACAGGGTGTCCGCCCTCTACCTCGCCTACCTCCAGAGGGGACCAGCCCTCTACCTGGCCTTCCTCCAGAGGGAACCCGCCCTCTACCTGGCCTTCCTACAGAGGGAACCCGCCCTCTACCTGGTCTTCCTCCAGAGGGGGTCCGCCCTCTACCTGGTCTTCCTCCAGAGGGGGTCCGCCCTCTACCTCTCCTTCCTCCAGAGGGGACCCGCCCTCCACCTCGCCTTCCTCCTGAGGGGACCCGCCCTCTACCTCGCCTTCGCCGGCCTACTGAAGGTTTCCGCCTTCGCCGCTGCCAGCCTTCAGAGGGGTTTCCTTGCCGCTGCAGGCCTCCTGAGGGACTGAGCCCTCATCGTCCTTGCCGCCGGTCTCCTGAAGGGTTCCGCCTTCACTCTGCCTCTGCTTGCCCCCCAGGCCGTCCGCCTGAGGCTCCCTGCCATGCCCTGGGGCAGTTTTCTGGCCGCCCGCCTGACGTCCCTCCGCTCTGCCCCAGTCCATTTTATTTTTATTTTTATTCCCTCCTCCTGGCGCCCCTCCACCCACCCGTTTTGGGTTTGACTTTCTTCGTTTTTTTTGCTTGTCGTGGGTCGCCTGGGAGTCGACCCTTAAGGGGGGGGTACTGTCATGGTCTGTCGTGTTTTGGTGTGTTTCCCTGTTTCCCTCCTGTGTTGATTACTGTTCCCTCCCCTAATGTGTCTCAGCTGTTCCTCGTTGTGTTTGTTACTTAAGCCCTTGTCTTTCTTTTGTTCCTTGTGCTATCATTGTGGTTGTTCGTCCTGCGTGTTCCCTGTTGTCACCTGAGTTCCCTGGTTCCTTGCCTTAGCCTTTAGGCATAAATAAAGTGCTGTTCTCCCTAAACCGTCTGGGTCCTACCTGCCTGCACCCTCAACCCTTAACAATTGCGTCATTGTAAACAGGAAGTGTTGGAGATTGATATGGATCTCTCCAGAAAATAAGGGAATGATGCCCGACCATTCAAAAATATGAGTGGGTTTCTAACGATACAAAGCTTAAGTGAAATGGGTGAAGTTGCCCTTTAATGCAATACTGTGCCTCGGTTTTCAGGTGAGCTGCAAAGCGAAATGTCATGTTCAGCTTCCCCTTTTTTTTATTTATTTTTTTTATTTACCGCACTCCACAATTGGTGACCCTGACGGGATCCAATTGTGGAGTGCGGTAAATGACGAGACAAAGAGACGGAGATGGGTCGAGTCAGCTTTACTCTCCACTTCAATTAAAACGTGTTACTCAATGAGTTCAAACGTAACTGCCGTGAATCTGAACTGTCGTAAATTGGCAGTCGTAAACCGGAACTGTCAAACTGAACTGTTTCCAGGTACTGGTGAATGTCTTACGACTGCAGTTGTGGGTCACCACAGTATGTTATTTTGTACAATAAGAAAATGGTCGTATAAGAAAAATGGGCTAACTGCTCCAACTTTTATTTTATTTCTCAAATGGAGCTAAATAAAACAAATTCTGTTCGATGATTTTTCTGAGGCTTGGTGTAAAGATTTTATGTGTCGATTTTGGTGAATTTTTGATTCTTTTGTCACCTGTGAATCTTTTTTATCATGTTTGGCTTTAATATGAAATTGTGGGAAAAGTAAAAAATGTTAGGGCATAAGAGGGTTTTATAAATGTATCTGCTTCTAGAGATTAATATTCTGAAAGAATTTTGAGTCCAGTTCTATCCGGTGAGGAGAAATAAGCCTAATTCATGATTTTTAACAATAAAAAATCATGCACCTTTGGGTGCAGTACCACAAACATTTCAAGAGCTTTCGACATACGGTAGGCTGCAGTATGACTTCTACAGAATTTGAGGAAAAAAAAACGCTGCTCGGACCCCTAATAAATCGATTAATTTGACTCCCATGAGAGGGTCCCAGTGTCCGCAGTCAACCTGATGGCCTCTGAAGGTTGAGGAGATGTCCTCAGCCCTAACTGCTGCTGAATGGGAGCTCACGGTGGAAATCTGCTGTCTGTCTAGACCTGATCAAACCATAGACAAAGTAACTCCTCAAGATGTTCAGCTTCAGCTGTGGATATCATCTATAATGGTGTAAGAGTGTTCTGTAAATGGTTGTCCAGTTGTAATAGTATAAGCTGTATAAAGTATACTAGTATAATGTTGCGTTGAAGGACAGTGAGAGATGCATGTAAGACATAGCTCTACTTATTAAAGAGATGATATATGTATTTATTATTTTACAGTCTGAGGAATATGAACATCTTGAACGAGTCCACATTTTCAAAACTTGTGTGATTTAGGAATAACAAAAACCAGGAGGGTTGAGGCTGGAGAGAGGGGCTCCAGTGAGTGGATCAACTGAGTGGATGTTGTGTAAACGCAGGAGCTCTGCATAATGCCGGAGGGTTGGCGTGTTGTTCCAGGACATGTTCTTCAGTCCCGTGCCAAACCAAAGAGCCGACGCAGCTCTTTGTCTCTGCCGTGTAATCCTCACTCCCAACATGCGCTGACGGGACGCATGTACACGATTAAAGCATCAAACAGAAAAGCCCAAACCTTTCCCCACGTGTTCATTGGTAACGCTTCTGTTCGTAGATACGAACCGGTCGAGTTAGTGACTAGATCAGCACTTTACCCTTGAATAATTCAACAAAGACAACAGGAATCACTGAGCTCCCTGATTGCACGGCACATACCTCATAACTGTTCAAGGAGACGACAGAGAGACCCCATCTAAACACTCTGCACCCTGCCGGACATTATTCCTGTCACTTCAATGCCATGAGAAAGGATGTAAATGTAAAACGGTGACAAGGAACAACAACAGCAGTTTGCAGGGAATAGATTTTTCTCTGCATTCTACTGAAATATGGATCATAGCATACCAAGAATGTACATTATGATTATGTATTTTCAAAACATCTGCCATTCTATGATTCAGTCTTTTTGTTATGGCGAGTCTGATTATTCAGACGGAACACACCACCCCAGAAGCAGTCAGGACGGGCTGCAGCCTCTCATTGTTCCCCGCTCCCTGCAGAAAGTAAGCACTTAAGTGACCTCCTGCTGGGAGCACGTTTTTAAGTGGCTCCGTCTGCAAACCTGATAAGAAAAAAGGCATCTTTCATGGGCATGAAAAAAAGATTTATCAAAGAGCATATCTGATTTTGCTACTCAGGAAGAGAAAGATGCAGCCTCTGCAAGCTGCTTCAGGGGGTGAGGCCATAAGATGGAGACAAAGGAACCCAAGAAAGAAGGAATGCAGCCCGAACGGCCATCAGGTAGCGGCCAGCGGGGTACCGCCTCGTATCATAGAGTGATCTCCATAAACCAAACCATCATGACGGACCAATCCTTCAAACCCAGTGTATATCAAACAACACAAGATCTAATCTAATTGGGGGTTCACCACCAAATATAAACCCAAATAATGACAACTGCAAAACAATTCCTACAAATAAAACAACAAGATTTTTATTCAATCCCGGACATCCCAGATGCACTTCACAGACGACATGGCGGTCGGGTCCTCCCGCGCAGTCGGGTCCGGGCCGCCCCTCCTCTTCCCCCTCAGTCAGCGTCCTCCGGGACGGGGCCACGTCCCTCAGACCGTGGTGACCCTCATGACCAGCTCCCGCGGGGCGTCGCCGGGGGGGGCGCTTGGTGGGCCGCGGGGCTCCGGCGCCCTCAGGTGGCTGAGCAGGTTGAGGATGTTGTAGGGGCCATGTTGGTCCGGGGGTCCGGCCGCCTCGCAGGGGTTGCCCTGGGGTCCCGCCCTCCCACCGGACGTCACGGTGGAGCCCGGGGGTGAGGAGACCCCAACCATCAGGGAGACGGTGGAGGAGGACGCCCCCACCCCGGGGGGCTGGGAGTCTGCCCCCGGACCCGGCGGAGAGAGAGTCCTGTCGCCGGCGGCCGGGTCCTTCAGGTCCTCGCGGTCCTGAGATTTGTCATAGTTCAGGACCTTCCACTGCTGGTTGACTGCCTGCCAGCGGTGGAAGATACGGAACACCGACGGGCCCTCGTGGATGATGAGCGCTGGGGAGGAGAGAGACCAGTAAGACCATCACACATCACACTGTTGAACCAAGAGTCAGACCATCACACTGACCCTAGAGAACCAGGAGTCAGACCATCACACATCACACTGGTG
This sequence comes from Gadus macrocephalus, assembly GCF_031168955.1. Lineage (NCBI taxonomy): Eukaryota > Metazoa > Chordata > Actinopteri > Gadiformes > Gadidae > Gadus > Gadus macrocephalus. The sequence continues at coordinate 1,787,383 of NC_082401.1, forward strand.
AACCAGGAATCAGACCATCACACATCACACTGGTGAACCAGGAGTCAGACCATCACACTGACCCTGGTGAACCAGGAGTCAGACCATCACACTGACCCTAGAGAACCAGGAGTCAGACCATCACACTGACCCTGGTGAACCAGTCGTCAGACCATCACACTGACCCTGGTGAACCAGGAGTCAGACCATCACACTGACCCTAGAGAACCAGGAGTCAGACCATCACACTGACCCTGGTGAACCAGTCGTCAGACCATCACTTTGTCCCAGGTGAACCTCTAGGACTGTGGAGAGATCTGAACAGGGGTTAGATGATGACCCTGACTGGTGAACCACAAGGTTGAGAATATCATTGAGACAAAGAGTCTGCAGTGTTGAGGACTCTTAGAGCCGTCGTTGTCTGTCTTATCGCCTGTATCTCTACTATCTGACTGCGACTGGCCCTCTATGGAGGCAGACCCCCTAGATGCGAGCTATTAGTTCTTCTAATCCTTTAGGAGTTGTATAGAAACGCACCTTGTGAGAATTTTGTTAGGTGAATGGTTTAGATGTTGGCTAAGCCCTGGACAGACTGGGCGTAAAAGAGGTTTGAGGTTTGGGAAGAAAAGTCTGAGTATTCATTCTGTGGGTTTGCTCAATAAAGTCTTATCACAGTTGGGGATTGCTTATTGATTCGTCCTCATTGCACCCGGAATGCAAGAACATGGAAATCAATCTGTTACAAGCAATGCTGGGATTTCTCTCTTTATATTTGACAGGCCTTTTATTTTCACTTAGGAATCACAAAAATCTCACTATTACTAAAATATGTACTAAACTAACTGCGACTGTGCCGCAAACCCAACTGCCCCACGCGGACAATCAAGTTATCTACTATAACTATTGAAGTGCACAATTCTACTTATTTGCTCCTAATGCCTGATTATATAAAAACTGCAGTCACTGCCCCCCCCCCCCCTCTCTCGCTCTCTTCCTCCCTGGTTGTATGCCTCTATCTCTCTCTCTTTTCCTTTCTGGTTATTCTCTCTCTCTCTCCCTCCCTGGTCGTCTGTCTCTCTATGTCTCTGTCAGTGTTTAGACAGGGAGGGCATGGAGTCCTCCCTGCCCAGTCTGCTGGGTGTGAAGCTAACCCCTGGAGGAGGTGCGTTAATGATTGCACACGCTTCCAGCTCTTCAACCAGACAATTAATCTGCTGCGCCTGCAGTGGCAGGAGTTTTTAGCATTATTTGATTCCAAAAAGTGAGATGTAGAAGTGAGATGCCATCATCACATCCATCCCATTGGGTGTAGAGCCATCACAGAGGCAGCTGGAGACAGGCCTACATGCCGTCAGTTGGGGGGAAAGGGTAAGGTGAGGGTACTGGATGCCGAGTGGTGAAATGTGGACCTCGGTGTGACAGATTCTAGGCACATTTGTGGTCTGGGTGTGTTGGCAGGGAAAAGGAATTTGATGTTTAGTCCTGTGCTGCAAACATTGGTATGCCTTTTACTTGCATATAAACAACTCAGTCCTTAAATTTGACATTTGTATTCCTTAAAGAATTGAGCCAATTCCATCATCCTGTCCATCTCTCCACACATATTTTAAATAACTGCCTGGGGAGCCTGACACCGCCTGAGATTGAATTGATTGCTGAGCTGGAAACACCAATATTATAAACACAAATACTACACAACTTGAGCAGGAAGAATGTAGGAATCTCCAACGCGAGTCGACCACTTGAACTTGGGCCTTCGCCCCACAGACGGTGGGGTGAAGGCGTTGGGTCACCTTCTTATTGACTGTGAACTGTCAATGAGACTTATCTCCAGCTCTCCTTCCTTTGAGGAGACCCCTGGGGACAGGATTAACGTGCACCTTGAACTGATCTCATCAAATCTCCTATTGGGCTAGGCGACCAGCATTCGCCTGGGCACACGACACCATCTCTGGGACTGAATGACCCCGGGGCCACGCCGCCTCACCGATGCACACGATGTCCATGAAGCCGTACATCCCGTAGCAGATCTGGAAGAGCAGGTCCTGCCGCTGCCAGCGCGCCGAGGGGCTGAAGGACGACCACACCAGCCAGGAGATGCTGGCCATGAGGAACAGAGAGCCCAGGACGGCCGCCGCGATCTGCACCTTCTCGATCATCGTCAGGGAGATGGCCTGCCACTGGGGGGGGGGGGGGGGGGAAACAGGGTAAGGGTGGGGGCCTGCTGGTGTGTGTGTACCTGTGTGTACATGGGTGTGTGTCTGCGTACTGTGTGAATGTGTGGGTACATGTGTGTGTGTCTGTGTACTGTGTGAATTTGTGTGTACGTGTGTACGTGTGTGTGTGTGTGTGTGTGTGTGTGTGTGTGTGTGTGTGTGTGTGTGTCTACTGGGTGAGTGTGTTTCTGAGAGAGAGAAATGCAAGACCCCATGGGAGTGCCTGGGAACATTTTCAGTTAGCAAAGACTAGGTTCTTAAAGGTCCCATGGCATCCCACCAGGTGTGGTGTGATTAGCCGTTACAAGCCGTTTTGGAAATCTGCCCCTTATGACATCACAGGTGGGCGTGTCCACCTAGATGTGTGACGGCTAGATGAGCAACGTTTGCTACAGTCCACTGGGTAGGCTGGTAGACTGATCTATCCAGCACACATTTAGGTGGACACGCCCACCTGTGATGTCATAAGGGGCAGATTTCCAAACAGGCTTGTACCGGCTAATCACACCATACCTGGTGGCATGCCATGGGACCTTTAAAAAGAGTCTTTGGGGCAAATGATATGGATGATCCCACCAGCCAAATACTGTCTTATTATATTCAGTAGGTGCTACACGTGAACCTCCTAAGATGGCGCAATTTGATTGGTTCGCTGTCTCGGGATATTGGGCAATATCCCACGATTGAGATCGCAATCTCGGGATATTGTTTTCAGCGTATTCTCATTCATTCAATATGATTCCCAGTTAACAGAAGATTTGTTTTGATGTAAAGATCAATTAAAGATCAGATTGTTTCTCTATATTATTAGATCTTCACATGCGTACACAGCCTCCTCCCAGACGTCCCTCTCATGCTCAGGACTCACCTGCAGGGGGTTCTTGGTGCTGATGGCGATCACCTGGTACTTATAGTAACAGAGCTCGCAGGCCCAGGACCCTCGCTCGCTGATCCACTTGATGAGACAGGGGTGGTGGGTGCAGCGCACCGAGCCGCAGCACCGACACGGGCTCAGCAGCTCCCCCTGCAGGCAGCGGGCGGGAGTCAGCGTCAGGACCAACACCAGCACACCAACACTGTCACCATCCCCACCAATACCTTCACCAACCCCACCAACACTGTCAGATCAACACGACATCAACCGCACCAACACTGTCATCAACCCCACCCACACCGTCACCAACCCCACCAACACCATCATCCACAGACCAACACCACTGGCTCACAGACTGCTAGTGATCGTCCACCTTTGTAGGTTTGATTTGAGAGTCAGCACCAACACCAACATTAACACCCAAACTATTGATACCAAGAAAGCTGAGTCTCTCGGCTACAAAGCCTTTGGTTTAACGGAGCACATTTAGAACATGGGATATCAGAGCCAAAGTCATGTAATAAGATGTATGATAAAGCATATTGTGTGGTGTCAGGCAAGCCACCCCAGTGAGGCCCCTGCAGCTCCTCAGCGACTTGTAGCAGCTCCACAGTTGCTCACCGGCCAGCTCTACAACACTTTAAAGATGAACTGAACTGAAATTTGAAGTTGAATTGATATAACAGATGTATTGTCTGCCTTCTCATTGGTACAATACCTAAAAATGGCTGAACATGCTAAAAGGGATTCAATTGTACAGTGAAATTGTTACAGGGTGCCGCCATGTTGGATTTCAACAATCAGCTACGTCACTGGCAAGCAGTGTAGCCAGTTACCTTGAAAAAGTAATCTGATTACTGATAACTAGTTACTCCTTAAAATAGTAACTTAGTTACTTTACTGATTACTTGATTTTAAAAGTAACTAAGTTAGATTACAAGTTACTTTATCAGTTACATTTAGCTGCGAAAACACCCCCTGCTGCCTCAAAATAAAAAATTACAACCGTTTTTTTAAAGTTGTTTATTTAACCCGGAGCTTGGGGTAATCAATTAAACACTAACAGAGGACGCAAAAATACAAAAGGAAAAGGACCATTGGGTGCTGTCCAAATCAAAGAAATTAATATAACCAAAGAGAAGCTCCCAAAATACACATGCGCCTAGTGTTTCTTAACAAAGGTGTAACTGCGTGTCGGTTTTCGATAACCTTCAACAACCTTACCCTGGCCCAGTTCCCTGGTAGCTAACAAGAGCCTCAATCTACAAGGTACGGCCACACCAACCGCGTTACTCGCGTTAGGGGCGTCGTAAATCGGCATTTTTGCATAGGGAACCGATGCACATTGGTATAGGCGCGTAGACGTGTTAAACGCGTTGAAGCGTCGCGTTAGGGGCGTTAGACGCGGCAGACGCACGTAATTACGCACGTAAACGCAGTAACGCGCCAAACGCACCAACGCCCGGAGTTCAAAATTTTTTACTTTCAACGCTCCAACGCGTGACGCTTAGCCGCGATAGCCAATCAGCGTGGAGCTTGACCCAACGTCACTGGCAGAGAGTAGTGACGCTTGCACAGAAGCATACGGCCGACATCTATCTTTATTCTGGGTGGAAATAGTAACATAGTTACACCATTAAATGCGTTTATGGAAACGTTTTTAGCGAGAAATGTGCATTTTACTTTCATAATGTTCGCTCGGTGAATGTGAAGGATGTTTGGTTTGATAGTTATGACGAAGAGGGAACGCTCCATTCACTTGCATGGACATGGACTCATCTAGCTGCGTTGGCGCGTTGACGCGTTGGAAGCGTTGAACCATCACACAATGATCAAGCGTCAGGTTAGGCGCGTTACTCGCGTTATCCAACGCGAGTAACGCGTTTGGTGTGGCCGTAGCGTTAGGGGCGTTAGACGCGGCAGACGCACGTAATTACGCACGTCAACGCGCCAACGCAGCTAGATGAGTCCATGTCCATGCAAGTGAATGGAGCGTTCCCTCTTCGTCATAACTATCAAACCAAACATCCTTCAAATTCACTGAGCGAACATTATGAAAGTAAAATGCACATTTCTCGCAATATTTTTTTCCAGAAACGCATTTAATGGCGTAACTATGTTACTATTTCCACCCAGAATAAAGAAAGATGTCGGCCGTATGCTTCTGTGCAAGCGTCACTTCTCTCTGCCAGTGACATCGGGTCAAGCTCCACGCTGATTGGCTATCGCGGCTAAGCGTCACGCGTTGGAGCGTTGAAAGTTCAATTTTTTGAACTCCAGGCGTTGGTGCGTTGGGCGCGTTACTGCGTTTACGTGGAGGCCAAATCTTACGAAATCTTTCGCCCGTTCGCGTTGTCGCCGAAGTTTTGTCGCGCCACACATCATAATCTGTCGCTGTGCAAGTTTTGTCGAATTTGTCACGCCACAACAAGATAACCACCATTGCATGTCTTTACCTTTTGTGGAAGAGGGAGAGACGTCGGAGGACCCGACGCAGTATATTCATAATATTGTAATGATCACGGAAGAGGCAGTGAATGAAGTACTGAATAGACAGAGATTTATTAGATAGGCCTTACCTAATAAACCGTTGGAACACATAAGACCGGAAACATAGCAACGCCGGTAAACAAACCCCGAGAAGCCCAATCCCTATGAGAGCTCCCCGCGCTACGGCCATCCGGAGGCACACAGAGCTTTTGGCCGTGATATTATGCATACAAATATTATATTATATACCATTATATTATATATAGAGCTCCGGGAATCGCAAACGGCAACATTCACTTTCTCCTCCATGCTGCAGTTCACCCCGGACTGCTCTGCACTGAGTTTGACGGTTGAACGCTGATTGGCTGTTACGTTACACATGTGACTCAGTGGCCACGCTGTTGAACGCTGATTGGCTGTCATCACGCGAAATTCACGTCAAAGTTCAAATATTTCAACTCGAGCGAATTGCTCGCGCCACAAATCCTCGTGAACACGCTCGCCTGTGCATGGCGAATGTGTGGCGCGACAAATCAAAACTTGTCGCCGGTTTTCCCTCGCGAAGAATTCGCACGATACGCGTCTATACGTTCACTTTGTATGGGATCCTGTCGCCCGTCGCGTTTGGTGTGAACACACAGTAACGCGACGCTTCAACGCGTGTAACGCGTCTACGTGCCTATACCAATGGTTCCCTATGCAAAAATGCAGATTTTTGACGCCCCTAACGCGAGTAATGCACTTGGTGTGGCCGTACCTTTAGACGCGGCAGACGCAATTATACGTAATCATATATCCAACGCGAGTAACGCGTTTGGTGTGGCCGTAGCGTAAGCATTTGAAGACCTAAATGGCAAGCTGCAAATCCGAGACAAGGTGCCGCGAATGTTGAGCCCGCCCGTATTTTGTCTTCCTGGATCCTCGGCTTTCCGATGCAGCAACCAATCACGTCCGGGGAAAGGCACATCAAAACTAACATAATTTTAAACAAATCCCATGCATTGAAAAACACATGGTCATTTGCATGGCCATCGACAAACGGAGGGTTTTACCCATGAGGGCGGGGCGTCGGTCCGCAACCGTAACAGAGACGCTTCACACGCACACGCACTCTCACACAAACAGGCAGACAGACAGACGGACGGACAGACACACACACCACACCATCGCTCCCAATCCAATCGGCGATCGGTAAAAAAATTGTAACGCACAGTGTCTTTGATGACTAACTTTAATCTGATTACTGGTTTGGAAATAGTAACGCGTTAGATTACTCGTTACTGAAAAAAGTGGTCCGAGGCCAGTAACGCGTTACTAATTAACGCGTTACTGGCATCACCTACTCCTACTCTGTGGCTCTAGCAGCCATAGCAGGTAATGAGTCAGGCTCTGAGGCTCGCTGAAATGGCTACGGAAAAGCAAAACAACCAGGTCTACAGGAGGATCATCTTATTGCATTGCCCCTGGCTGCAGAAATAAATTATATAGGGCCAAGGCAGCTGGTGTAATCATACATTTCCACAGGCTACCTTTGATAGGAAACCAGCCCTTAATATTTGGCTGGCAGCCTTAAAACTGATTAACCCTCCGATAGCCCCTGTCATGTCAATCGCCACAAGCTAGCACTCCGACCATAAAGTCTATAAACTATTACTCCGACGATATCACAGATCTATGTTTCCAAGCTGCTAATTAAACCACGGCGGGTCTGCAAACAGAAGTTACACAAATGTCCCTTTCTACTCACCCTGATGTTCGCCGAGGGAGTTTAACTCCCTCTGCTGATGCAGAGGGAGTTAAACTCGAAGAAGTAGTTTCATAGTAAGATGTATCTGTGCAATATGCATCTGTGCAATATCCATCTACATCCACCAGAAAGTAAACCTCCAACATCCACCTAAAATAAACGTGACACTCGTGAATTCGCCTCGCAAGGCTTGCATCTATGCTCATCCGCGGGTGTATCTCCCAAAGTGCATCTCCCAAAGTGCATCTAACATGTCTTTCAGGTCCCGTCCACCCGGAGACGATTTTTTGTGAAACCATGTCTTCAATAACCATGTTATTAGGAAACTAATAAACCATGTTCTTTAATAGGTCCATGGTCCCAGGTTGGTTTCAAATAAAACCAGACCTATGCGGTTTCGTGTTAGGATTCGTGTGGACGCCTGAAGCGACGTTATTTCTACTCAATCTAAAAGGTTAAACAACTACTATCTCCTCCACGACTTGTGGAGGAGATAGTAATGTTTTTATACAGCGCGCAGGAGCCTGCGCGCCACTTTTTTTTGTGGAGAACCAGCGCCTTGAATATGTAGGTAGGTACTCGTTTGTACAGCTCGTTGCATTTCCGCAATGAGTCCGTCTTCACAGAGATATTCCTGAAACGCATCAAAGGAAAACGGAGGGGGAATGATCGTTTTCGCCCCGTAACTTCGTTGCTATTTATGGGGCGCTCCAGTGTCTCCGCTCGGACGTCACTTAGTGTGTTGCCTTTCAAGCATAAATCTGAATGGTCTTTGTTTTGAAAAAGCTCTTATTTTGAAGGGCCGTTTTCACCCTAATGTTTCCGGGTCATCGGTTTGTTTTAGTTTAGTAGTCTGAGGAAGCTAACCGAATTTGCATATCTACATTTCTGTGTTCAACCGCACGATTGTATCAATGTAAACTTCACAGAGGCAACGTCGTAAGTTGATAATTTCATTATTACATTCATAAGTTAATGTTAGAAAGTACTATTTACATGAAAAATGCATGTGATATGTTTGTGGCTAAAAATGATTTATTTACATGTGGAAAGCACCTGTTACAGTGCTAAATGGTAATTTTCGTATTTGTTTTGTTACAGTTTTCAGTCTGACCTTGTACAATGAGAAAAAGAGCCACAGTAAAGAGCAACTAAAGCTTACTACGACTCACGTCTTCATTTATAAGGAAGAGTTTAACTATAGTTGTATAGCTGCAGTTGCTACACTGCAGTGAGGACAACACAGTGAAAAGACGTTAAAGAGCTGGCGTTGTACATCGTGGTAAGATGGAAGCTCAACAAAGCGACAAGATTTCGGTGGCCGGCAAAAGAAGTTCCAGGTCATCTACGGCATCAAGTAGCTCATTAATACGTGCACGAGCTAAAGCAGAGGCAGCTAGAACACATCTTGCATTCGCTGAACAAGAAGCCAAAGCTAAAATAGAGAGGGCTGCTAAGGAGGCAGAGCACCAGAAAGAAAAGGCTGACAGAGAAGCTACATATCAGCTGGAAAAGGCAAAGAAAGATGCCGAGCTAGAAGCGCTCACCATCCGCAGAGAGGCAGCAATGGCTGAGGCTGAAGCAGCTGTGTGGGAAGCAGCAGACGGTATGGAAAATGATATGGCCTCACAGCTACTGAGGAATTGGACTTAATGACAAAATGGCTTGGTAAAGAATCTGGCAACCACGTCAAACGTCTACGGTCAGTGTGCATAACAAACCCAGTCATAGCATTCACAAAGGCCTGGGAACGCCTCCAGGAATGTTGTGCAGCATCTGAAATAATTGAAAAAGCTCTTTTCGACCGGCTCGATAATTTCCCAAGAGTCTCAGCAAAAGAACAGACGAAGCTACGGGAACTAGCAGACTTGTTAATGGAAGTGCAGTGCGCCAAGTGGGATGGCTACCTCCCAGCTCTCTCCTACCTGGATACCGCACGCGGCATTGAACCCATAGTTGGGAAACTGCCCTATGGGCTTCAAGAAAAATGGATTTCAGTTGGTTCAAAACACAAGGAAGAAAATAGAGGAAGATTTCCACCGTTTGAGTTCTTCAGCAAGTTTGTGCGCAGCGAAGCACGTAAAAGGAACAACCCTAGCTTTGCTATCCCAAGCACCAGTGGCTCGCCTGCAAAGTCTGAAAGAACCTTCTTTAAAGGCACAAAGTACCCAATTTCAGTCCACAAGACGGACATCGCCCCAACAAGCCTAAGTATAAACAAAGGAGCCAGCGACCCTAACAAAAGCTGTCCAATACATGGCAAGCCACATCCTCTCAAACGCTGCAAAGCCTTCAGAGCCATGAAGCTGGAGGAAAGAAAGGCCTTTCTCAAAGAAAAAGGAATCTGCTTTAAGTGCTGTGGCTCAACTACTCACCTTGCTAAGGACTGTCCGAATGCAGTTAAGTGTTTGGAGTGTGATAGCACCTATCACGACTCTGCCATGCACCCTGGACCTGCACCTCAAGTCAAGGCCCCTTCAACTCCACCACACAACGGCGGGGAGGAAGAAGAGAGCAGCACCATTAAAGCTGTTGTTAACTCAAACTGGACAGAGGTCTGTGGCACAGGAAACGTTGGCTGGTCATGTTCCAAGATTTGTCTTGTGAAGCTATATCCCAAAGGTCAACCAGACAAAGCTATCAAGGCCTACGTCATCCTAGATGACCAAAGCAACCGGTCGCTAGCAAGGTCCAGCCTTTTTGAGCTGTTTAACATTGAGTGCAAACCATATTCTTACTATCTGAAGACATGCTCTGGTGTAGTGGAAACATCTGGGCGCAGGGCTGTAGACGTCGTGGTCGAGTCACTGGACGGAAAGGTCACAATCCCTCTCCCACCACTCATCGAGTGCAACGACATACTTGAAAACCGCTCTGAAATCCCAACCCCAAATGCAGCTCGTCATCATCCACATCTTGTCAAGGTAGCAGAGCACATCCCAGAGGTCGACCCAACTGCTGAGATCCTCCTGTTACTTGGTAGAGACATAATAAGAGCGCACAAAGTTAGGGAACTTGTCAATGGCCCCCACAATGCCCCCTTTGCCCAACGCTTGGACCTAGGATGAGTGCTGGTTGGAGAAGTCTGCTTGGGGAAAGCGCATATACCAACAGTCAACACCTTTAAGACAACCGTGCTTGACGGCCGGCCCTCCCTACTCGAACCCTGTACAAACTTCTTGCACATCAAAGAAAAGGTTTACCAAGGAAAAGAGATGAGAGACAGGATTTCAGAGACTAGCAAGTCTGTGGAAGAGACATTGGGCCAAACTGTTTTCAGTCACACCGAACATGACAACAAGCTAGCATCTTCTATTGAAGATAGCCTCTTCTTGAAACTAATGGACAAAGAGGTCTACAGAAATGAATCAAACAGCTGGGTGGCTCCACTCCCATTCAAGCATCCCAGACAACGCTTGTCTAACAATCGAGAACAAGCAGTCAGACGCTTTGCATCACTCCAACAAAGCTTGAAAAAGAAGCCAGAGATGCAACAGCAATACGTTGCTTTCATGGGGAAAATATTGGTGAACGACCATGCAGAGGTCGCTCAAGTACTAGAAGAGGACGAAGAATGCTGGTACCTGCCATCCTTTGGAGTGTACCACCCTCAAAAACCAGGCCAAATCAGGGTGGTGTTTGACTCTAGTGCCAAACACTTAGGTGTTTCACTCAATGATGTATTGCTTACAGGCCCCGACCTCAACAATTCTCTCCTCGGAGTTCTGATGCGGTTCCGTAAGGAAAAGGTTGCCATCTTGGCAGACATACAGCAGATGTTTCAGTGCTTTTTGGTGCGAGAGGACCACAGAAATTATCTGAGATTCCTGTGGCACCGGGACAATGATGTGACAAAAGAAATCATAGACTACAGAATGAAAGTTCATGTTTTCGGCAACAGTCCGTCCCCAGCTGTAGCCATCTACGGACTCAGGAGAGCAATTAGAGAGGGTGTACGAGAACATGGGTCCGACACGGTCAACTTCGTGAAACGCCACTTCTATGTGGACGACGGCCTTCGTTCTGCGTCGACCGATGCCGAAGCCATCAGCTTGTTGAGCAGAACACAGATGTCACTAGCCGAGTCAAACCTCAGGCTCCACAAGTTTGCCTCCAACAGCCAGACAGTCCTGGAAGCCTTTCCATCTGAAGACTGTGCTCTCTCCAGTTCCCCCCCCCACACACACACGTTCCCTTTCCCCAAACAACACCTTATAGCTACACACTTGCATATACCTACCCTACACACATAGCACCATACTCCTCCTTTTAGACCACATCTACCACTCCACATTTCTCCACCATTTGTCTCTGTCTGCCTGTCTGACTGTGCGTCCCTGTGTCTGTCTGTCAGTATGTATGTTAAAGCTTGTTTCTGTGTTTTTCTTTCTTTGTGTCTGTTATTTTACTTTTTTTTTTTTTGTGTGTCTTGCGCACTTGGGTATATGGGTTCGGAGCCACTTCAATCTCATTTTTATTTTCTTTTTCATTATTATCATTATTATCATTATTCTCTCCTATTTCTTACTTTTGTAAATCAAATTTTGTTGAATAAAAATAAAGTTGTCCTCCGAAGAGGGGGGGTGGTGGTGGGCTAAAACAGAAAAAAAAAAAAGAAATGAAGACTGTGCTGCAGTTGCGAAGGATGTGGACTTAAGCGGAGAGGCTGCGTCCACTCAACGCAGTCTGGGTCTCCTGTGGGAGATGGCAAGTGACACATTCACTTTCTCTGTTGCAAACACCATCAAGCCGTTCACTCGCCGTGGTGTCCTCTCCACGGTGAACAGTGTTTTTGACCCCTTGGGTTTTCTGGCCCCAGTCACAATCCAAGGAAGGCTCCTCCTTCGGGAACTCACCGCTGAGCAGTCCGGGTGGGATGTACCACTGCCTGAAGACAAATTCAGCAAGTGGAAAGCTTGGCAAGAATCACTTCAGGAGCTGAGACACCTTCATGTACCACGGACATACACATCAGCTTCACTAGAAACGGCAGTGCGTACAGAGCTCTGTGTGTTTTCTGATACATCTATCAAAGCCATCGGTGCTGTGGCGTATTTGAAGGCCGTACAAGGAGATGGACAAACTCACATTGGGTTTGTCATGGCCAAATCAAAACTTGCACCTCAGTCTGAACCAACTATTCCAAGGCTCGAACTCTGTGCGGCAGTCTTAGCAGTGGAAATGGCAGACTTAATCCATGATGAATTGGATTTGAAGCTGGATTCCACAAAGTTCTATACTGACAGCAAAGTGGTCCTCGGCTATATCCGTAATGAATCCAGACGATTCTATGTCTACGTCCATAATAGAGTTCAGCGCATTCGCCAAACCACAAAACCTGAGCAATGGCACTATGTGCGCACAGAGGTTAATCCTGCAGACCATGCATCAAGGTCTATTCCTGCCTCACTCTTGGCACAGACTGCATGGTTACAAGGCCCTAACTTCTTGCTCGACTCTCCCAACGAACCAGATCCAGTTCAGTCCTTCGACCTGATCAAACCAGAATTGGACGTGGATATCCGTCCCCAAGTGAGGAGCTATGCCACAAAGCTGCAAGAGAAAAGCCTCAGCACAGAACGCTTCCTAAGGTTCTCCAGCTTCAACTCTCTTGTCCGAGCTATAGCACACTTAATTCACATTGTGAGGTCCTTTAAGCTCACTAAAGACATGGACAAGTGTCAAGGGTGGCACAGGTGTGATCTGTCTCGAACCCCAGATGAACTATCCCTAGCAAAGGAAGTCATTATTGCAGCTGTTCAGAGGAGAGCATTTTCAAAGGAATTTGAGGCTTTGATCACGAATAAGCCAGTCCCGATAAACAGCAGACTTCGTTGCCTCAGTCCAACCTTGGAGAACAATCTCATTTGTGTTGGAGGACGACTAAAGAACGCTAACCTGGGCGCTGGAGAGAAGAACCCCATAATCCTCCCAAAGGATAACCACATCGCCTTGTTGCTTGTCAGACACCATCACGCCCAAGTCAAACACCAAGGCCGTCACCTGACAGAAGGAGCCGTCAGAGCTGCTGGTTTATGGCTCTTGGGGGGGAAGAGGCTCATCAATTCAGTCTTACACAAATGTATAACTTGTCGCAAACTCAGAGGCAAAATGCAAGAGCAACGCATGGCAAATTTGCCTCCAGAACGCCTTCAAACCTGCCCTCCATTTACATATGTGGGATTGGATGTCTTTGGACCCTGGTGTATTACTGCCAGACGAACAAGAGGAGGACAAGCTGAGAGCAAACGGTGGGCTATGATGTTCTGCTGTATGAGCTCCAGAGCCGTCCACATTGAGGTCATTGAGTCAATGGACACTTCAAGTTGTATTAACGCTTTGAGGCGTTTCTTTGCCATAAGAGGACCTGCCAAACAGCTAATATCCGACTGCGGCACAAATTTCATAGGAGCATGTAAGGAACTTGGAATGAGCCAAAACCAACCAGATGCCACGGTGCAGAGGTACCTAAACCAACAAGGGTGCTCATGGGAATTCAACCCTCCACACGCCTCACACATGGGCGGTTCTTGGGAACGTCTGATTGGGGTGGCCCGAAGAATCCTGGACTCAATGCTTCTCGAACAGCACAATCGCCTAACCCATGAGGTTTTGTGTACACTAATGGCAGAAGTGACAGCTATTGTAAATGCAAGGCCACTAATCCCAGTTTCCAATGATCCTGACGATCCATTCATTCTGTCGCCATCAATGCTCCAAACTCAAAAAACTGGAGTCCCACCTCCACCAGGAGACTTTACAGATAAAGATCTCTTCACCAAACAGTGGAGACAAGTACAGGCTCTTGCCAACAGATTCTGGAGTCGTTGGAGTCGAGAGTACTTGCCAACCTTGCAGTGTCGCAAGAAATGGACCAAATCTTACCAAAACCTGCAAATAGGAGACGTTGTCCTTCTCAAAGACAGTCAAGCTACCCGCAACAACTGGCCCATGGCTACCATCACAAAGGCCTTCCCTGGAGAAGACGGAAGGGTGAGGAAGGTGGAATTGAGGACCACAAATCAGGGACATTCAAAAACTTTCTTCAGACCAGTCTCAGAAGTTGTCTTACTTCTTACTAAAGACTGATGTTCAGAGACTCATCGGGTTGAATTAATGACCTCATAGAGGTCAGACGGGGAGTGTGTTGCCTTTCAAGCATAAATCTGAATGGTCTTTGTTTTGAAAAAGCTCTTATTTTGAAGGGCCGTTTTCACCCTCATGTTTCCGGGTCATAGGTTTGTTTTAGTTTAGTAGTCTGAGGAAGCTAACCGAATTTGCATATTTACATTTCTGTGTTCAACCGCATGATTGTATCAATGTAAACGTCACAGAGGCAACATCGTAAATTGATAATTTCATTATTACATTCATAAGTTAATGTTAGAAAGTACTATTTACATGAAAAATGCATGTTTGTGCATGATATGTTTGTGGCTAAAAACGATTTATTTACATGTGGAAAGCACCTGTTACAGTGCTAAATGGTAATTTTCGTATTTATTTTGTTACAGTTTTCACTCTGACCTTGTACAATGAGAAAAAGAGCCACAGTAAAGAGCAACTAAAGCTTACTACGACTCACGTCTTCATTTATAAGCAGGGCTGGACTGGGGCAATTTTTCAGGCCGGGCATTTTTAACCAAGAGCAGGCCACCACCAGGTATTGACGGGGAAAAATGTAAGCGCGCTGTGTGACAGCGTGGGTTTTTTCCCCAACTGCTTTTGACATGCGTACCCCCTAAGCCTTTTTGTCACACCATGAGTACCCCTTCACTCATGCAATGACTATGCTGCACACATTCGTTAATTTATCCACATACCCCCTGCAGTTTGCTTGCGCACCTCAGGTGGTATATGTACCATATACCCCTTGTTGGGAATCACTGCCTTAAACGATCAATGTGCACTAGGAGACACAAACATTTTAACACTATGAGAAGCATTATGAAAAGTTCTCCCAAAATACTGTTAGGCTTATCAAAAGTATGATCTATTGACCGTAGGTCACATTACTTTTTAGATGTCATTTCTTTCAACCTTGTTACTTAAATTTAAGTAAAGGAATTATATTAAAAAATATTAATTAATTCATTTTAGTTAATATAATTATAATAAATGTAATACTGTAGGCTAAACTATGAATAATATATCATTACTTGTGTGATACAATGCATTATTAAAGCAAGAAATGACTGGATGACTCAGGGAAGCCGTCATACCACACACCAGCAGACGCCACCGCATCACAGACGGTGCAAAACAGCAAGCTTTTACTTCGTAAGGCAGACGCACGACAGTCACACAAACAGAATGAAGAATAAAGAAACAACCTGGCGGCAGCCACCGCGACAGTCACACAAATGCAATGAAGAATAAAGAATAAATAAACAACCTGGCGGCAGCAGCGTTGTAACTAGCCATGCACACAATTACAAAACGTAATTGGCCTGCCCCTCACCTCATTGGCCCAGGCTTCAATCAATCATGATAAAGGGCAGATCTGCCAGTTTAACTTGCATTAACTTGAATTGACGTTAATGTGGCCTGCATTGAAGTTAACGTGGCCTGCTACGTTAGACGCGAGTTTGGCATGAATAAAAAAAAAAAAAAAAAAAGGCTTCAGGCCACCGGGCATATGCCCGCCATGCCCTATGCCCAGTCCAGCGGTGTTTATAAGGAAGAGTTTAACTAGTTGTATAGCTGCAGTTGCTACACTGCAGTGAGGACAACACACTTAGCGAGAGCATGGCCACTTCCAAAACCTCTCTCTCGCCGCACAGCATCCGAAATGCCCTATGCATGGTTATGCAACCTAATCCCACCATTAGATGGTCAAGGTTGACCGGGACCTCTTGGCAGCAGACCGATTCAATGGCCCACACGCACACCAGCCACACCCACACGATCCAAAGGTGGGGTTGGAGACCGCGGTGAAGTTAGTTTTAGGTTGGATATTCGACGGATATTCAGTCCAGTTCCAGCCGCGACTTCACGGAGATTTGCCCGGCAATAGCTGCAGGAGAACGGTTAGCACATCTCGCTGAGCCTCGCGGTGAATCGCTGGAAACTGATTTAGGGACCGCCAATAAATTACTTCACGTAAATATATCAATACAAAATACTTGCAGTTTTTTCAATAGCTTCCATGCCATGTGACCCAGTGACTCCAAACCAGTATCTAATTGTATTATTAAACCCTAAGAATAAGACACACCACTTGTTATGGTATTTTAGTGCTTTCTCTATTTTATATGAATATTAATATGCAGGAATTATCATATTTCTTTCAATAGCTTCCATGCCATGTGACCCAGTGACTCCAAACCAGTATCCAATTATAGAACTAAACCCTGAGAATAGGACACACCACTTTTTATGGTATTTTAGTGCTTTCTCTATTTTATATGAATATTAATAAGCAGGAATTATCATATTTCTTTCAATAGCTTCCATGCCATGTGACCCAGTGACTCCAAACCAGTATCCAATTGTAATGGTAAACCCTAAGAATAAGACACACCACTTTGTATTGTATTTTAGTGCTTTTTCTATTTTATATGAATATTAATAAGCAGGAATTATCATATTTCTTTCAATAGCTTTCATGCCATGTGACCCAGTGACTCCAAACCAGTATCCATTTGTAGAACTAAACCCTAAGAATAAGACACACCACTTTTTATGGTATTTTAGTGCTTTCTCTATTTTATATGAATATTAATATGCAGGAATTATCATTTTTCTTTCAATAGCTTCCATGCCATGTGACCCAGTGACTCCAAACCAGTATCTAATTGTATTATTAAACCCTAAGAATAAGACACACCACTTGTTATGGTATTTTAGTGCTTTGTCTATTTTATATGAATATTAATATGCAGGAATTATCATATTTCTTTCAATAGCTTCCATGCCATGTGACCCAGTGACTCCAAACCAGTATCCAATTATAGAACTAAACCCTGAGAATAGGACACACCACTTTGTATTGTATTTTAGTGCTTTCTCTATTTTATATGAATATTAATAAGCAGGAATTATCATATTTCTTTCAATAGCTTCCATGCCATGTGACCCAGTGACTCCAAACCAGTATCCATTTGTAGAACTAAACCCTGAGAATAGGACACACCACTTTTTATGGTATTTTAGTGCTTTCTCTATTTTATATGAATATTAATAAGCAGGAATTATCATATTTCTTTCAATAGCTTCCATGCCATGTGACCCAGTGACTCCAAACCAGTATCCAATTGTAATGGTAAACCCTAAGAATAAGACACACCACTTTGTATTGTATTTTAGTGCTTTTTCTATTTTATATGAATATTAATAAGCAGGAATTATCATATTTCTTTCAATAGCTTTCATGCCATGTGACCCAGTGACTCCAAACCAGTATCCATTTGTAGAACTAAACCCTAAGAATAAGACACACCACTTTTTATGGTATTTTAGTGCTTTCTCTATTTTATATGAATATTAATATGCAGGAATTATCATATTTCTTTCAATAGCTTCCATGCCATGTGACCCAGTGACTCCAAACCAGTATCCAATTGTAATAGTAAACCCTAAGAATAGGACACACCACTTTGTATTGTATTTTAGGGCTTATATCCCTGGCAAGTTTAACTAGGCCGGACATGTCAAAGGAGAGGAGGCAGACAAAGCATATATTTGACAGAAATGGTGGCCATCTTGAAAATGGTTACAATCCTGAAATTTTGAGTGGCACATACCTTTTTCCAAAAGAGTGTTCCTTGAAGAGTATTTCTGCCTAATTGTATGCTTGAATCACCATTTGAACAATTTAAATAATTAATATTCGACAGGAACGGTGGCCATCTTAAAAATGGCGGCCATCTTGAATTTTACTGGGACAAGCATCTTTTTTCCATTAACATGTCCTTTAGATAGTATTTTTATCAAATATTATGCTTGGATCACTGTTTGAATTATTGATATAATAAGCATTGAATAGCAATGGTGGCCATCTTGAAAAATGGCCGCCATATTGAATTTTTGAGTGGCCAACGCCTTTTTCCAAAATAGTGGCCCTTAGAGAGTATCTGTGCTAAATGTCATGCTTGTATACCAAAGTGAACGATTTTTTTACTAATCTGCTCCACTAACAGGAAAGAGCGAGAGAAGGGAACACTGTGCGTTCACAGTCACACCAAACGCGACATTTGTCGCACATTTGCGTTGTCGCCGAAGTTTCGTCGCGCCACAAATCATAATCTGTCACTGTGCTGTCACAAGTTTTGTCGAATTTGTCGCGCCACAACAAGATAACCACCATTGCATGTCTTTACCTTTTGTGGAAGAGGGAAAGACTTCGGAGGACCCGACGTCTATTCATAATATTGTAATGACCGCGGAAGAGGCAGTGAATGAAGTATTGATTAGACAGAGATTTATTAGATGGGCCTACCTAATAAACCGTTGGAACACACAAGACCGGAAACCACAGCAACGCCGGTAAACAAACCCTGAGAAGCCCAATCCCTATGAGCTCCCCACGCTACGGCCATCCGGAGGCGCACAGAGCTTTTGGCCGTGATACACACAATTATATTGTATATTATATATAGAGCTCAAGTCTCCGGGAGTCTCAAACGGCAACAATCACTTTCTCCTCAATGCTGCAGTTCACCCCGGACTGCACTGCACCGAGTTTGACGGTTGAATGCTGATTGGCTGATACGTTACACATGTCACTCAGTGGCCACGCTGTTGAACGCTGATTGGCTGTCATCACGCGAAATTCGCGTCAAAGTTGAAATATTTCAACCCGAGCGAATTTGTCGCACCACAAATCCGTGTGAACGTGCTCGCCTGTGCACGGCGAAAGTGTGGCGCAACAAATCAAACTTGTCGCCGGTTTTCTCTCGTGAAAAATTCGCCCGATACGCATCTCTACGTTCACTTTGTATGGGATCTTGTCGCCCCGTTCCGTGAACGCACAAAAAAGTAAAAAGGAACATTACGTGCCTATTTGTATTCGATGTTCGCAACAGGGGCATTTTATACATCCCCTGAAGAACATCTCGCGATACATCGCATATATTCGATTTATCACCCAGCCCTAATTCCTGCATATTAATATTCATATAAAATAGAGGAAGCACTAAAATACCATAAAAAGTGGTGTGTCCTATTCTTAGGGTTTAGTTCTACAATTGGATCCTGGTTTGGAGTCACTGGGTCACATGGCATGGAAGCTATTGAAAGAAATATGATCATTCCTGCTTATTAATATTCATATAAAATAGAGAAAGCACTAAAATACAATACAAAGTGGTGTGTCCTATTCTTAGGGTTTAGTTCTACAGTTGGATACTGGTTTGGAGTCACTGGGTCACATGGCATGGAAGCTATTGAAAGAAATATGATAATTCCTGCATATTAGTATTCATATAAAATAGAGAAAGCACTAAAATACAATACAAAGTGGTGTGTCTTATTCTTAGGGTTTAGTTCTACAAATGGATACTGGTTTGGACGGAGTCACTGGGTCACATGGCATGGAAGCTATTGAAAATACTGCAAAGTATTTTGTATTGATATATTTACGTGAAGTAATTTATTGACGGTCCCTAAATCAGTTTCCAGCGATTCACCGCGAGGCTCTGCGAGGTGTGCTAACCGTTCTCCTGCTGCTATTGTCGGGCAAATCTCCGTGAAGTCGCGGCTGGAACTGGACTGAATATCCGTCGAATATCCAACCTAAAACTAAATTCACCGCGGTGAGCTGGAGCCTGAAATTGATCCCTCTCCACCGGGTGGCAGTCGGGCACTACAGGCATGTCCCTCACAGGCTCAAACGCGTAACCAGCCATATTAAAATCACTATTAGGAGTGGAGTGTAGAAGACGTTTGCGTGTCAGCAGCAACAACCTAGTCCTACCATGCCAGTGACGTCATCGGCGCTCTAATTAAAAGACGCATTTCCTTTTGTTGCTAAAAAAACTATATATTGATTATTTTTTTTATAATGGTCATAACTAACACGTTATCAATGTTGATTATTTCATTTCAGTTCATCTTTAACACCGCCGCACAGATGGATCACCATCGCTCCTCCATGGAGACCCAGCATCATCATAAGCTGATTTATCAGAGTGCGCCCCCATTTGTACCATCCTAGCACCCCCCCCCCTCCCCTCCACAGGGCCACTGGTATTATGTCGGTTAAAACACGCAAACATAAAGCGCTGGGCTCCTTACGCAGCGAATATCGATTCTCTACCTTTGATTTATATCACATCGTGAGGGAAGCAGCCAAGCTGTAGCGAATGCACCACTGCAGACATGCACACACACACACACACACACACACACACACACACACACACACACACACACACACACACACACACACACACACACACACACACACACACACACACAGAATCACACACACACACACACACACACACACACACACACACACACACACACACACACACACACACACACACACACACACACACACACACAGACACACACACACACACAAACTTGTGCCAACACCCATACACAGATGCACACTCACACACAGACACACAAACAGCCTACTACGATACACACTCTACAATCTGCAATGCACAATCATTTTGCACACATCAGACAAATGAAAGATGACTAGGAGCCTCTGACGAGGGTTTCGGTAGTTCAGTGGATCTTATCTGCCCTGGAACAGAGAAGTGGAGGGGAAGAAACCTGCAGAGCTACTGCCTCTCAGAACAAATGATACTCCCCAAACAAAATGATCTAATCGTACTACTACTACGTGCTATTTGATGAAAAGTATTTAATGCACTACCTTGATTTTAATTTCTTGTGTTCTTGTAGTTATTTATTATTAGTTATTAGTTATTTTCCATTGTTGACTTACTGAATGACTGACTGAGGCCTTTAGCAAGGCATCTATCTTCCAAACAAGCTTGTGTCTCGACCTATGTTCTTTAATGCTGCTATGAGGAGCTTACACGTGAACACTGGTTCACGTGGACTAGATGCTTATAGTCTAATCCTAACTAACCCTTGTTTATAATAATATGGGCACATTTGCTTGAATTATTTATCCAAAAAAGTTATCAAAAAATGCTAGGGGATAAAGAGGATTCAGGGTAGACATCTCTAACCTAACAACCACTGTGAGACTGAAGCTAAAGGGTAGCAGTGTAAATGAGTCTCTGATCTTCCTCAGTGCTGGGCACAATTTCAACAACAGTTCACTCTGATCACAGAAAGCACATGGCTTGTGAGGGGGAATTTACATTTCTTACATTTATTACGTTTTTCTCTTCCAGAGAATCATATCTAGTTCTCAGGTTATCTTTTTAATTCCTGTTTGGTTTTGGCTGCTGTTGAAAAGCCTCCCAGCACCACGGGAGAAGAAGCCAGGTCTTTCTTAACCCCTTCTCTCAGGCCTCACTGAGCCACCAGTTTCTGAGGGCAGCAGACTCCTCATTTCATGTACAGCACATGATGTGTCATCACTTATTTATTCTGCATTTAAGGCATAATTATTGTGCAATGATAACTTTGAATTCCAATGTTGAGGAAAATAAGCACCAATATTTATTTTCCATTATTATTAACATTGGACTGAATAGTTTCCATTTCCTTATTACATCATCCTGTGGTTACGTTCCTAATCGCCCCTCCTCAGGACCAGTGTTTTCTTTCTGGTGGAACGACGGTAACAAGCCATGGCAGCCTCGCCGGATGACTGTGACAGAAGGCGACACGCCCAGAGAGGGGAGTGATGGAAGAGGAGGAGGAGAGAACGGGCCCATCCACAGATGGTCATGGTGGGATGGCTTCTGGCAGGAGCAGCACAACAGTTCTATCTTTTCCAGCGGGACTCAGACCACTCACTGTGACCGGTCCTGGAAGCCAAGAGGATAGAGACGACCCAATTTTCTTCAGACTAATCCTGAAACTCTTCGACTGCCATCCTCCATCTCCAGCACTCTGAGTCCAGATGGTGTATTATAGGAATGTGAAATGAGGGGATGCTAGTCGGAGAGAGTGAAACAGTGACGTAATGAAGTCATTCACCAGCAATCACAACTCCAATTGTTCTCACATTTGCCAATAACAAACTTAACTACCATAGCAACCTTATAAAAAAAGCAGTTCGGGCTAATTCAGTCTCTTCTACCTGCTACGACTCCCCATAAACCACATGCTGGGGGCCTTCTGACTCGCTGCTTATTTTGCGGGGATTATGATCATATTTAATGGCCCTGATATAAAACTAATTGAATCTATGGCTGGTAACCGTGGCTTTTTGATTGAATGTTATGACCTCGCAGTGGCTGCCAACACATACTTACCTTCCCCGCGGCCCCCAGTATCTCAGACGCTGTGCATCTTGTCTATCTCCGATACGAGGGAACAGGATCGGGAGGAGAGGCTATTTCACATGCAAGGGGACGCAGAAAGTGCTTTAGTGTGTGTGTGTGGGTGTGTGTTTGTGGTTCTGTGTGTGTAAGTGTGTGTGTGTGTGTATGGGGGGAGTACAAAGTAGGAGGATGAATAGTGCCTGGAGGGCTTCCATTGTCCCGCTGAGGAACGAGCTGTGTGCGTGCATTATCCATGTTATGATTCACATCTCCCTGCTAGTCACACGTCCTAAAGATGCACGCGTGAAGGCGGGACATTACCGGCGTCCGCCCCAGAGGACACTTTGAAGTAACGGCGTGTGACACTCGGGAAGACCATTCCCCTAATAGATAGAGATGCGCTATCTCTCTCCCTCTCACTCTCTCCTTTTCCCTCTCACTCTCTCTCTTTCCCTCTCCCTCTCCCTCTCCCTTTCCCTCTCTCTCTTTACTCCCGAGGGACGGCACGCAGAAGACTTATGTTCTGCTTGTCTTGTGCTCCGATAGGTGAAGAGGTCTAAGAGGGAGATGTGGCTGATTAATTGTTTGTTCTTGGACCTTCGAGTGATCTAGACGCCACCCAGGAAGACAGAACAGCATGAGAACATCTCACAGAGACACCAGGTATCTGCTTCTGGTACTTCAGTGAAATGAGAACATCAAACAGAGACACAGGTCTCCTCAGGTACTTCAGAGAACATGAGAACATCACACAGTGACACAGGTCTCTTTACTTTCTTCAGAGAACATGAGAACCTCTCACAGAGACACAGGTCTCCTCAGGTACTTCAGAGAACATGAGAACATCACACAGCGACACAGGTCTCTTCAGGTTCTTCGGAGAACATGAGAACCTCTCACAGAGACACAGGTCTCCTCAGGTTCCTGGTCTGTGATGGCTGGGGCTGGCTTTATGTGATGGAAGCTGTGTAAAGAAGTCTCCAGTTTATAGTTAATTTTATTATAGTTATTACCTGATAGAAGAGCTGGAGCTCACAGTCTGGTTAAGACATATTTTGAAGGGTGCACTGAGGCTGAAATTTGCTCAGCCTAATCCCTATTACATTTTGTGTTAACTCTTACAGTCCGTATATTCCTCCTCAAAAACAGACAGAGTGGAAACAAGAAGGTAGGGTAGGTTTGCACCATAGTGATGATGATGGTGATGATGATGATGGTGATGATGATGATGATGATGATGAAAAAGAGAATATTAATAATGCTGATCACAATAACAATCATTATCCGCATCATCATCACCATCATCATCCGGTTAGCCAACAGAATTATGCAGGACCCCTCACACGCTCTACACCCCGCCTTTGAGTGGCTCCCCTCAGGGC
Source organism: Gadus macrocephalus (assembly GCF_031168955.1). NCBI lineage: Eukaryota > Metazoa > Chordata > Actinopteri > Gadiformes > Gadidae > Gadus > Gadus macrocephalus. Next base: position 1,811,436 of record NC_082401.1, read on the forward strand.
GCCGACTACGCTGCCTCGAGTCGGCTGTAGGACACAGAGGAGAAAAGCAACCTTTGTTCCCAAGGCTGTTCACCTCCTCAACTCCTCCTAAACCCCCCACCTGGGCTTGTGCCCTCCCCACATGGACTGGTGAAGCCGTGTACTCTGTTTTGCCCTCACACTCCCATTAACTGTTACAACATAAATACCTCGCCTCAATTCATCTCAAATGTATTATAACCAGCATGGTATAAATTAACTGATTGCACTTTATATTTATGTCATATTTGACACATTGTACACTTTTAAGAGTCAGTTCTCCATTTATAAACATGCACTTTGCATATTTTATATATATTTATTTAAATGTGTGTATTTGTAGACACCTATGCTTGTGTGTATTGTCTGCCAGGTAGCAATGCTGTATTTTTGTTATTGTTTTTGTTTGTTTTTTGTTTGGACATGGCCCTGTCCTTTGTAATGCTGCTGCCATGTGCCCTCAATTGCCCCCTGGGGACAAATAAAGTTTTTTTTTAATTTTAATTTTAATTTTGAATCATCGTCTTTCCCTCCCTTCCTCTTCCTCTGGCTACAGGGGCCAGGCCGCAGGGGTCAAGGGGCAGGGTATGTGTGTGTCTAATATCCACCGGCTTTGACTGTGACCCCCGGGCCCCCTCCCCCTGGCCCCCTCCCCCCCTACAGAGCGTCTGGCCTCATGCCTGTTTACACCAGAGCCGATCTATACCTGACCAGTAATCAGGTTTTCCAGTCCTTTAACTTGCTATAATGCTCAGGAGTCCCTTGAACCACTAAAACATTCTTCTCAATAGCACTAACTTTAATAAAAGACAGAATGCAAATGGGGCAACCGTAAAGAACATGGCCTTAGAGTAGAAGTTAATAACTGCTCAGTGAGAGCCTCAATATCCTTCCCTCTGACACCACTCAGCCATATGTTCTTTACCTGGAGCTGTGACAACATGATCAATAACCTAATCTCTAGGCTGGGCCTCAGACAGCTAGCGTGCCTGCAGTCCTCTATCTCTGCTGCTCAGACAGATCCATCCCTCTCTCCCTGAGCAGCAGAAGGGGGAAGAGGACTTTGATTTATCCTACCTGTAATTGTTTTTCTGTTGTGGATCTACAAGGGCTGCAAGGATGTAGCTTACAAAGTAACCTTAAAGTTTGATGTACTGAAACATCGACTCAATATCAGAGTTCGGTTAAAGGATATTCAACTTTTTCTTTACTATCTAGACCCACTTAACACCACGGGAAAACTTGAATTGTACACAGCGCATTAGAGATATTTGTATCACACACACGCATGCACACACGCACACGCACACACACACACACACACACACACACACACACACACACACACACACACACACACACACACGTTCTGTGGCAACCCGGTCCACACCTCGGGCCAGGCGGCCCAGGTGGATGGCATATACAGGTGATATCCTGAGCCAGAGAGCGTCCATTGTGTCACCCTAATCGGCGCAATAGAGAAGACCTGCGGCGGAGGACACGGAAGACCAGGTAGGTACCCCTTCAAAAGGCGGTGACATGTTCTCTCAGGGAGGGAAGTGGGAGCCCGAATGGAGCAGGGAACATCCAGGACCCGATACGGACGAGGCTCTAGTGGACCTTCCCCCAGCGGTCCCGAGGGAAACCGCACACCCGGGCGACGTACGCCGACGAGGAACGCACCGCTGGAACAGTGCTCCCAACGGGAGCGACCTCCCTCTCCAGGGACGAGACCGGCCCAGCCGTAGAGACAATCACATGGACTCTACCGTGGCTCACGGAGTCATTAGTATTATTTTCGTTCATCCCATGTTGGGCGCCAACCCACGCGGTTTCTGTTATTCCTTGAATAAATGCCTCTTTTTGGCTTTGGACGGACATGGGCGTTTGGTGATTCCTGAGCAACCGAGACATTCCTGGGGCAGGGTCGCCACAGTACAAACACACACATGCACACATGCACGCACACGCACACACACACATGAGGTTTCACCATGCTCACCGTTAACAGAGCTGAATTGACTTACATACTCGGGCCCCTGGAAGCAGATCCTGCACACGGGGGTCCTGAAGCCGCTCTCGCTGAAGCTGCTCATGGAGTACCTCTCCTCCAGCCGGCCCTTGGTGCGCTCCTCGGGGGAGGAGCTGCACACGCGCAGCGCCGCCGACAGCTCCGCCGCGTCCACCCAGCCCGGCCCGGGCCCCCCCGCCGGCTGATGGTGGCCCCGCACCAACGTGTTGTTGTTGTCCGAGACTGTGGCCCCCATTGGGACGCCGCCCCCGCTGGCGGCCTGGTGGTCTTCCGCCTGTCCCCCGCCGACAGGGGTGAGGACGTGGGAGGGGGGCAGCGGCGTGGAGGGGGCGTGCGGCCCGAGCAGCAGCACCCTGAGCTCGCTGAGCAGGAGGCAGCAGCGGCTCTTCAGCAGGCCCTGGCCCTGCAGCATGGCTCCGGTCTGACTAACAGCCCGCAGCACCGGAGAAGGATGGGGAATGCAAACCACATGTACCCATGCACCCCCTCCCCGTCGATGGCAGGCAGCGTTTCTCTCTGTGTCTCTGTGTCTCTCTGTGTCTCTGTGTCTCTCTGTGAGTCTCTGTGTCTCTCTCTCTGTGTCTCTCTATATGTCTCTCTGTGTCTCTCTGTGAGTCCCTGTGTCTCTCTCTCTGTGTCTCTCTATATGTCTCTCTGTGTCTCTCTGTGAGTCTCTGTGTCTCTCTATATGTCTCTCTGTTTCTCCCTGTGTCGCTGTTTGCGGGGGATCTGACGATGCTTTCTGTATGGAAGAGTTGACGGTTAACGCTTAACGTCTTTTTTTTCTTTCGACGGGAGAGTAAATCCCAGTGGAAGCAAGTTCCAACGATGCAAACAAGTGTCTGAAGCCATTAAGTTCAACAATGAGCTATAGAGGGGAACAAACTGTTCGATTCATATATGAATTAGCCGGGGTGGGTGTTCCTTCAGGTTAATGATTAGTCCGATGGTAGATGTTGTAGTTGGCTCTCTAATAACCTCTCTCCGACTAGTCCATCTGTGTGTGTGTAGACCACCTGCAGAGATCGGAATCCTGGGCTCCGCGGTAAACACACGACTGATGCACTAGAGGCGATCCTGGCGTTAATACACGAGCCATGCACGGCTCCACGTCAGGACTGGAAACAACACCGATGGAGAAGAGAACCTGTCCTACCTGGCTGGCCTGGACCATCTCCATAGGATTCCCGGTTTATTCTGTTATCTGGCAGGGTCCAGGCTAGGCAACCGTTCATTCACTGTCGATTCTCTTTGAAGGATTTCACCATCAAACGTTGAACTTTAGTATTGAATGAGGCGATGTCCTGGTTTAAATCCATCCGTTACGCTCCTTGGTCAGAACTGGTCCTGCAGGTCCATGCGTCTATTCAACCCCGCTAGAAAAAACGATAATAACAGGTTTCTGTGGGCTGCTGCCGGTTTGATGCTGCAGCCTCAGCACCACGGTTCCCGCAGCTTCAACACCACGGTTCCTGGGACAGCTCCGGCTCGCTCCGATGGCATCACGCGCCGCGGTCACGCGCCGCCTATGATTGCGGCGCGCGATGCCATCGGCGGGCGCGCGAGCAAGCGAGTTGAACTGAACCAGCTTCCAACGTTACTCATAAATACACAGGAATCATTGTACTGTGTGTCATGTTATTTTTTAATGGTTTACTGTCATCCGCCCGGTTGTAGTTTTAGACACGCCTTACATAACAACAACAAGGTGTTATTTTTAATATGTTAAGTTGAATCAAAAAGAGCGGCGCAAAGCTGGACCCCACAGCTGCTCCGACATTAAAAAGAAAGAACATTAAAGTGCGTATATATCATGGACCTATAAAGAAAGGTATGTTTGAATCTAAACGCGGAAATGGGTAAAAAGACCCGGCACCTGACGCGTTATTATGATACGTCACTTCCGGCGTGGCCAAAGCGCTCTCTCAGTAAGTTCGTTCAAAACAAGTTAACATTTAGGATTTAACTCGTAGATTAAGATCAGGATAATCCATTAGTTTTAATTTAGGTTATTTTGCCTAGTTAAAGCTAATCCGATAGCATCGCTTCGTTGGCTTTAGGTTTAAAAGGTACGAACGAATTCCTGTTTAAACTTTTAACAGGATAGCAGGCTAGCTGTCAGCGGCTTAACTGTTAGCATTTTAAGTTGTCACTATAATTATTATTATTAATGCATGCTCTCTAACTCTAAACACAACGAAAGTGTTGTCAGCCCGTCCTCCTGGATCATATGAATGATAACAGCTGGGGTCGATGAACTAGTTGGGATCAGGTCTCGGCGGAGAGGGCTTTATTATATATTATATAGATAATATTATTTTTCTCACACCAGCGATGACGACTAAGCTGACGTTAGAACAACAGAGGAAGATCGAGGACAATAGAAAGAAGGCTTTAGAGATCAGGGCGAGGAGACTGGGTCATGTGAACCCTGCCAGTCCAAAGTCCTCTGAGCAGGTGTCCTCCATCAACCAGTCCGCCCAGTGCGCACCCACCGCCAGCCCTGCCTCCAGACTGGGACCACAGCATCACCCCTTCATCCCACCTTTTAAAAAAGACTCCAACTTGGGGACCAAAAGTATTAGTGGTAAACCTTCTGAAAACATGCCTAGTATCTCACCTGGTAGCTCAGGTGGTGTGGTCGGATCTTTCTACAAACCAGTGGCTCAGTCGAACCCAAGCCCCCAGGCGCCCCCCTCTCTCAAAAGTTCATCTATGACTGCTGGACCACCCTCCACAAAGCCCTTTGTCTCCACCAGAGGGAAGTGTGTTTCTCACTCAAAGGACCGCTTCAGGGTAGAAGTGGGCTACCATGCTGAGCTCATTGCTGTTTTCAAATCCATCCAGTCCAAGACTTATGGTAAGTGCTTGCCATGTTGTAAGAGCATGTTAGATATATTTGACCTATTGCTGTCATAATGACTTACTTGACTTTCTATTGTGCGACGATGGTCATGAACTCTTTTTTTTCTTCCTTCACCGTAGACCCTGCTACAAAAATGTGGAACTTCAGTCAGGAGGACTACCGCCAGCTCAGTATGTAGAACAATATTTCAGTTCCTATGAAAGCATGCACTACCTTTGTAGTAACGACTACTGACTGACTATTATTGTGTAGTCCATGAGTCCTGTCCAACTTCGGAAAAACATGAAGTTGTCCCCCCTCCCAATATGAATTATTTCTAAATTAATGATATAATGGAAATATATATTCAATAGAATGGAAATATATATTCAATAGAATATTAAAGATACAAACAGTTTTGGAATAATTCGCACCCTTTTAAAGGTGTTGTTGGTGTCCGCTATGGTTCCTGCTCAGTGATCTGGGCCCAGTTTCCCGAAAGCATCGTTAGCCTAAGTGGATCGTGAAGTGCGACGTACGAGCATCGTACAGTTTTCACACCGTTTCCCGAAAGCATCGTTGGTAACGAACGACGTGAAAACGCTCGTAGCTAACGAGTGCTCCAGGGTATTCGTAGGACGCTAAGAGCATTGTTAGCCTACTATATAGTGAACTCATTATTGCATGCGGGTGCCTTCATTCATAAAAAATGAAAACATTTGGGAGTATGCAATAATACAAATTATTCTAAAGAGGTCAGAGACTCCGTGCACAGTCCCGCCTTCCCCAGTGAACCAAGAAACCCTGTGCCGTGACGTGACGAACGGGGATTTGGGTTGGGGACATTCAAGGAATGAATTGCAACAGACAACTAAAGCTGGAGGTTTTTATTTCAAGTACAAATTATCTCAAGACCTACCTGAACCAATATTTAACTTTTTTAGGAAAAATAAAATAAATAGTAACAATATACTATATACTAGGTACAACAAGGCAACTAACTAAAATAATGAACGCAATGCACATATTGTCAGGGAGGGCAGCCGACTGAGGTCTAAGGACTTGGAAGGCTCCTAGGATGTCCAGCTCCTGGAACCTCCTTTTCAGTTCTGTCTCCAGGTCAGTAATGTAGGGTTGGATGACCTACAATGAACAGATCAGCAAATTTTCTCTACCAGGAACAGAAGGATCGAAATTACTTTCCCTACTCTTATTTTTTTTAAAGTTAAAATCTACACTAATCTGTTTCCACCTCACCTGTTGTTTCAGCAACATTTTGTCTGCTCCTCCATCAGTATCTCTCCTGAACAGCCCGGCCCCTGAGAAGCACTGGGTTGTTCAGCACTGTTTGATGCCTAGGAACATTCAAAATAAATTTATTTCATAGACGGTCTATGTATGGGAAACACTGAGAGAGCCAATCAATGCAACCTTATGCGGAATCAGATAAAGTCGGCCCTCTTGCTGCACAAAATATATGTTTGAAAAATCAGCACATTAAGATAAATGTAGTTGTCACACAAGCTATTTTGGATTTTTGTAATATGGAATTATTTCAGGGGGGGAAAATGCCGTGAATAAATGTATGCACAGTGCGTTCAGGATTAGGACTGATATATATGTCGACCTAAGCCTAATCAATTGTGTTTTAATATCTTTAGCATTTAGCATATTGAAATCTATTCTTTTCGTAGGCTACTCTGCGGTTGGCCTTGATGGGGAGATATTTTAACCCTTTTTAACCCCATTTTCCTGCGACATTCCTGCGTCTCCCCCTGCGTCATAGCCCGTTTCAGCACCATGTCATATTATTATTATTTATTTTTTTTAATCAAAAATAAAAATGTCCAGTGTATTTTTTTCGGCCTTTTTACTCCTTCGGCCGAAACTGAAAATTATGTTTTGGGCCATTTTCGGCCGAACATTTTCTGTGGCCGAATATTCGGTGCATCCCGAATTAATGTTGGTTCGAAAGATCCATCGTGAGAATGATCGTACGAGCGAAGATCCATCGTTATCGGGAAACTGGGCCCTGAGCCATTGCATGTACGATTGGCCTGTTATACATCCTTGCCTAGTTTCAACAGATTAATGCTGCTGCATCTGTGGCTTTGTGGTTCTGTAAAATAGGTAAAAATGTAGTCTTGTAGTGATGGCCTAAAAGTGATTAATTAATATTTATTTTAAAGTGCCAGTGTTTCAGCTGGAATTTTAAGACAGATTTAAAAACGTTTAAATTGTTCCAGATGTTTCTCTTTATCCGAAGGCAGCTGAGGGCCGAGTGTGTATGTGTGTGTGTGTGTGTGTGGGGGGGTGTCAGCTCTCTGGCTGGACCACATTCAGACCAAGCTAACATTTGAGAACTATAACTTGTTCTCAACAAGGCAAAACATATTTAGGGCCCTATCTTGCACCCGGCGCAATTTACTTTCTACACTGACGCATGTGTCGTTGCTAGTTTGCAACTTGCGCAGAGCGTTCTTTTCCCTCCATCGCCACGCGCCTGTAAATTAGGGAATGATCTTGCGCCCCAATGGGCGGTTCGGCGAAAGGAGGAGGCGTGTTCTGGCTAAAAACAGCCAATTTAAGAATGCGGCTATATGCGCTTTTTTGCTCCCAAACGATTCCATTCCAACTTGTTATCATACCAGACATATCCCAGATCCATTTTACACCGGATTTCTCCTTTTAAAGTAGGCATCACTCTTTGGAAGAGAGTTGGTTTCCAAAAGGAAACTGTTACTGTTCACATAACACAATCCACATGGTTATTGTGTGTGTGTGTGTGTCTCAGTGCAGGACGCGGGGGCCCTTACCTCCGTGTTCCTGAGGCCCCTGGAGGGCATGGAGGCCCTGGACATGACGGTGTCCCCCGGCCGGGTCCCCCACGACACGGTGGCCCTGGGGCCCCTGCTGAAGCTGTGCAGCGGCTGGCAGCGGCCGGGGGCCGCGGTGCAGGGACAGTGTGTCCTGGTGTCCCCGGCAAGGTTCGAGGTGGACGTGGGTTACCACGCCGACGTCATCGCCGCCTTCAAGCAGACGCCGTCCAGATGTTACGGTGGGACTGCTTTCATTGGTCCTTATCTCTCCTCCCCATGCATGGTTGGATGACCAGGCGTTGTCCTCAACCTGAATGCCAAGCGGTCAAGTTAGTTTCTAACAACGTGTTTCTATATGCCTCAGACATGAACACGAGGAAGTGGAACTTTGCACTGGAGGACTACAGAAGACTCAGTAAGCTGCACCCCGGCTCTAACACGACACTCTTACCTCTACACTAATCCAAACTGCTTGGA